>NC_056743.1:585574461-585764461 GCF_019279795.1 Protopterus annectens | reverse complement strand
TGCAGATGTCATCTTCAATGGTGGTGTCATTCGGATGACCTGATCATGGACAGGCCATTCCTTCCTCCCAACACAGCCACAGTCACCACGGACACTTCCCAACTGCAGTGGTGGGGGTTGGCATTTCAATGGAAAGATGGGCCACGGCATGTGGTCTTCCTCGGAGACCAGATTGCATATCAGTGTCCTAGAGATGAGAGCAGTTCTTATGTTGCAACCCTTTCAGGACAGTCTCTCGTTTGGGACTATTGCAATACACACTGGCAAAATGTCATTAGTGTAGTACATCAACAAACAAGGAGGAGCCCACTCTTACCCATCATGCAGAGAGGCCATTATGGTCTGGGAATTGGCGATATCTTCAGACTACTTTCTAGTTGCAACACATATACTGGAGAGAAAGCCAAAGTTCTTGCAGACAAATTCAGCAGAGCGATGTTGGTCCCTCAGTCAGTAACTAGTCTGATTTTCAGCCGTTGGGGTCAGCCTTGCTGTGACATCCCCCCCCCCAAAACAGCAAGTGCTCCAAGTACTTAACTCTCATCCCCCTTCCAGGGGAGTCACCAGGGGATGCTATAGTTTTCGATTGGCCCCCTGGTCATCTTTATGCTTATCCTCTGCTTCCTTTGATCCTGAAATTCCTGCAGAAAGCCAGCAGGATGAAGAGCTCAGCCATCCTTATTGCACTCTTTTGGCCTTGTCAGCTTTGGTTCCCCTTTCTCTGGTCTCGCCTGAAATATCCTCTTTGGATTCTGGAGCCCAGCCAGGATCTCCTATCTCATCCGTCAGAGTTGGCTCCCTAATATGTCCACCCACAAGTTAACTGCATGTTTTTTCTGCTCCCAGTAATTGTACGAAGGTCCAGGCTTGCTTCCCCTGTTTGGGATGTAGTTTTAGCATCCCAAAAAGCATCTACTAAGAAGCTCTACAAAAGCAAATGAAAAAAAAAAATTACTACATGGTATCCAAAGAGAATACTGACCCTTTTTCAACCACAGTTTCAACCATCCTTTTTTTCTGTCTGTCTTTAAGAAAGTTGTTGTTTTTTTTCACTGTGAAACTTCAGTTGGTAGCTCTTTTCAACTTTCACACTGGGAATGATTTTCGTTCCTTTTCCGCCTCTAGATTTTGCAAGCCTTTCATGAAAGGGATTTTTCTGCTTAGACCACCTGTAAAGGATCCATCTCTTCTTTGGGATCTCGCGGTTATACTTCAAGGCCTGACTCTGAAACCTGTTGAACCAGCAAACTCTTGTGATATAAAATTGCTGTCTTGGAAAACTATCTTTTTGGCAGCCATTACATCAGCAAAGATAATTTCTGAACTTCAGGCCTCATCATCATAACTGCCTTACTTTGTTTTTTTATAAGGATAGGGTGTCCCTTCATACCAATCCATCATTTATGCCTAAAGTAGCTACAGAGAATAATATTAATCAGTCTATACAATTGCCTGTCTTCCCAAATTTTTCTAACAAAGGCAAATGTCTTGCATCTTCTTGAAATAACAGGCAACTACATTTCTACCTTCATAGAACAAAACAGTACAGAACGTCTGACCATCTGTCTGCATCCTTTTCACCTAACCATTTAGGTCAGGCAGTCTCATGAATTACCGTGCCCAAGTGGATTACTGATTGTATTTCGCTGATCTATTCAAATAATTGTCTGGAATTGTTTTGCCCTCCCAGGACCCATTCTACTAGATCTCTGGCTACATCTGCTTTCTCCTCCAGAACATTGATTTGATGACATTTGCACATCGGACACTTGGTCAAAGATTCATGCCTTTGTGATGCAGTATAAATTGGACATCATCATTTGGCAATGCTCCGTTATATCCTTCCTTGAGGCCACCCAAGAATTATGTTGCTGGGGACTCTGGCCCATTAGTGAGGAAGAATGAAATGGACAATATTTGGAAGTTGTGTAGTTAGCATAATTTGGCACCTGTGTTGTCCATTTTCATTTTTCCTCACCTTCCCTCCCAACCATCCCCTGACCTATTTGCTCCTAGAGGATCTAAGACTTAGTGGAACTTTCATGTTTCTGGTTTCAGCCTCTGATATTTTTCTGTTTCTGTCCCTATGTCCAGTAGGCAGTAAGGCAGCAAACCCCATCTGAATAAGCTGTGGAAAGTATAGAGCATTGTGGGTAGAGGGAGGAGATCCATGTCTGAAAAATGCATCTGAGTTTGATCCAAGGGTTGGATCCATGACTAATTAGTGAGGAGGTATGAAAATGAACAACACAGATGACAGGTTAATGCAAGTACATAACTTCCAATTAATTGTGTACCAGTACTGAATTGAATTGCAATTCCAAAGGTCAAAAACTAAGTCCTAAGTGCTGCATACCCAAAGGCAGAAGGGGGAAAAATAGACCAGAACTGTCTGTGAACAGTGCATCCATAGAAAGTTAGTGCAATGTCATCAGACACGCACATGATCCTCAAATACAGGAGTAGGATCACTAGACAGTGTCAGCAGAGTGCTCCAGAAAATCCACAAACTTCAGTTGCATTTCTATACACCAAAAGGTTTTAACCACCACGGTGCACAAACAGTACAATGCTGTGTAAATGCAGCAAATCTAAATATAATATAACTATAAAAATGATGACACTTCTGAAGTGCTAATTACCCAAATGACAGGACCAGCTGGGTCCATGCACAGTGTT
Source organism: Protopterus annectens (assembly GCF_019279795.1). Classification (NCBI taxonomy): domain Eukaryota; kingdom Metazoa; phylum Chordata; order Ceratodontiformes; family Protopteridae; genus Protopterus; species Protopterus annectens. The sequence continues at coordinate 585,761,782 of NC_056743.1, read as the reverse complement.
GAGCATTGTAATATTGTAGTGTTGCAGCAAACAGAAAATCTCAAAGGAATTTTGGCACGCTAGTGCAAACATTCAGCAAGTGTATGTGTGGAGGGGGTGGGGGCTTACAGGCATTGATGCACTTGAGCATTGATGCACTTGACCTTCTATTCTCATGTTGCAGTATTTTAAACATGAGGGATCCTTTGCATGAGGCGACCCGAACATCCAGCCCATATACAAATATTTAGCCTTGCTGCTGTATGGTGCGTGGAATGTCCGATGTAGGTACCATAAACCATGGGCCATAAATGTGACGTCCACATGCACAGACCTCAGAACTTCTCTGCCGCCAGTTGAACATCTGCTTGCTCATTTTACTCCGAGCCAATGTCTTCCAAAAAGGTGAGTACCCTGTTGGGGAACATTTTCTATTCTGGTTGTAGTTTGTTATTGTATTAGCTGATTCTGTCCATGTCATCTATGAAGGGAAAATGCAAGTGCTCATGTCAAATTCCACACAAAGATAGCCGCATTCTCTGCCTCTTGTTTAGGGCCTACTCATGACTACTAAGCGTGTTCCATTTGCCAGTCATTCATCCCTAAAGCTCTGCACAGCCTTCTTGCAGCCCTTAACTTATTTATTTCAGTTTGATGATCAGGGAGGTCCACTGGGCTCAGAGAGCTCATTTTCAGTGGAGGCCCGGGGGGGAAAGCTCCGCATCACAAAGTGATTATACATGGTTATTCACATAAATTCCGCATTACATAGTGATTATACACAGTTATTCACATAAAAATCAAAATTAAGTGAGGTAAAAATATACATGCAGTCATATACACAGTTGTTCACATAAAAATCCAAATTAAATGAAGAGTACAATTAAATAAAATTGGGTTACATAGTGTGTTCACAGTTACAGTCAAAGTAAAGAGAAACACAAATCAAAGATGATTAAGAGTCAGAGAACATAAGATCTGAAGTAGGGAGTTCATTTGTCAGCAACCTGTGGTTCTTGGATCCGATATCGAATCCAAGCCGGCCACTTGTTTCAAGCTAATGGATCCGAGCTCCTAGCTCCTCCCTTCACCCATAATGCCCTGCTAACTAACCCTCCATGACCTCAGATCTAGTTTGCCGCGCTTGTGGATAGCTGGATCCCCTTGAGCTCAGCAAGTGAATTGTCAGATAAGTTTATTTTTTCTGTCAAACTTTCCTTTTTTCTTTCAAATTTTAACGTTTGTAAGTGTTAGGTATCCTTTAGTATAAAAATATATTTCTTTAATTAGTTCCCCCCCTTCGTTTGGTCGTTAGTGAGTGTGTGTGTGTGTGTTGTGTTTTTGGGGCCTGTGTGTTTGTGTAGTTCTACCTTTTACTTTTAAGTATGGCTGAGGCCCCAAAAGCCATTTTCTCAAAATGTACCGAGTGCGGCCATAATCTCTCCCCAGCTGATGGCCACACTCGGTGCGTTCGGTGCCTTGGGGTTGAACACCTCTCCTCAGGCTTTACCATTTTTGCAGTGTTCAACCCCAGGGCACTGAAAGAGCGGAGGTCGAAGCTGGTCTTAGCGGGACTTTTACCTTCGGACTCAGCTCCGGCCTCCGCTGCTCCCGTGGCTCCACCACAGCCTGTGGTTGCTGCCATTCCTGCCCCCCTTCCTCTGTCCAGGACTCAAACTCCCACTAAAGCGTTGGAGGACAGGGAGGCCAGGAGGGAGAAACTGAGGGAAAAGCACCACAAGCGGCGGGCCGAGACCTCCGTTTCGGCCCCGCCAGCTAAGCGGGCTTCTCCCTCCACTGCTCCTAGGTCTCCTCCTCCTCGGCTCCAATCTCCTTGTTTCTCCCCGGGGCCCGAGGAGGAGGAGGCCCCGATCTCCATCGAGGTCATTGAGGCGGCATTCCAGGCCTGCCTCGGTGACCTCTTCGAGATCTACCTTTAGTTTATCCGATGCAGACTTGAACCGGATGATGCGAAGGTTCATCCAGGCCCAGCTGCAGATGGGAGTGCTCTTGCCTCCCCCCCTCCCCCTTTGGGGGGGAGCTAGACACCTTTTTTCCACCCTATTGCTCCTTCTCCGACCCGCTATCCGGGTTCGGAGCGTTCAGAGCCGAGCAGCGTTGGAGCCGGGGGGTGGGTGGGAGCCAACAGTACTCGGTACTTCGGATCCGACCCTGCCCTCGAGCCTGTCGGATCCGACCTCTCGGAGCCTTGGCCCGAGCTTCGGATCCGAGGGATTCAGTGTGCCTTCAGCTCCGTCCAGGTCGGAGCGCACTGGTCATTCGGATCCGATGGTCTCGGCGCTGGTTCTGATCCCTTCATTGGATCCGAGTGGGAGCCAACTTTCGGATCCAAGAGAGAGTGGTTCTCCCTCGGCCTTCGATGTTATGGAGAGGGCTCTGTTGAGAGCATCCGGACCCCCGGTCCTTGTTTCGGCTCCTCCCTGCACTCCCTCTCTGCTGGGCCAGGCTTCCGTCACCCGGCCAAAGGGACAGCCTGCTTCAATGTCACAGATGGTTCCATTGGAACAAGATGTTGCTGGCGAGGCCTCCTCAGACAGCCCCCCCGAGGAAGTGCCCCGCAAGCATAAGTGCAAGAGGAGGCACGTGGACTCCCCTGAGTCCTTAACCGAGGACACGGACTTGGAAGAAGGGGAAGGCTCCCCAAGATCGCCCCATGAGGATGTCTCCTTTGGAGACATCATGGAGATGCTGAGGATCAGAGGTGGGTGGTCTGCCCCTAAGTCTTCTTCCGACGAGTCCGTGTTTCTGGAGGCATTCGAAGCAGGCCCGTCTACCTCTTGGGTGTCCCCTCCGGCCGACCCCCTGGTGGACCTCATCACCACCAGGGCGTGGAAGGATCCGGACACCGTGGAGCCGATACCAAAACCCCCGGACAAAATACTTAGCCCCCCTCAGACTGTTCACACTGGAGTTAGGGCCCCCCCGTAGATGCCATGTTGACGGCGGCAGCCATGAAGAGGGAATTGGCTCAGGAGAGCCCCTCAGTCCATCCACCGAGCAAGGAGTCCCGCTCGATGGACCGCTTAGGGAAGCAAGTTTTTAGTTCAGCGACCTTCTCGGTAAGGTCTCTGAACTATATGGCACATGTCATCAGGATGCAGCGGGATCTTATCAAAGAATACGCTGCCTCCCCTCCGAGTCCATGTCGGCGGATGACAAGCTATTGTACTCCACCCGAATGGCCACTCTGAGATCAATTTCTAATACCTCTATGTGGCTATTGTCCCATGCCACAGAGGGAGCCGCTAGGGCTAGAGGAGCAGGCCTAGTCATGAGACATCAGGCCTGGCTCCGTCATTGTGACTTTGCGGAGCCTTTTAAAGCGTCCTTTGTGAATGCCCCCTTCGATGGTTCTGCCCTGTTTGGCAAAACGGTTCGCGAGACACTTGTCCAGAGCGAAAAGGACGGGAAGACGTTGTCTGCCGTCGGAGTCCGCTTCTCTGCTCCCCAGCGGTCCTTCTCGAAGAACCAAAAGGGTGAGAAGAAGATGTGGTTCCGGAAATCGCAACATTCCCAACCCGCTCCGGACAACCAGTCCTACCGTGGCAGAGGAGGACAGGGAGGACGCCGCCCCAGGGGCAGAGGGGCTCCGAGAAACTTTGGGTCCAGAGAACCTTTCTCTGAGCGGCCCGTGCAGCAGCCCTGAAGGGTTGCCCGGCTGCTCCACTTTGGAGGCAGTCGGGGGGGCGCTTCTCGGAGCACCCAGCGGCATGGGAGTCCATCACTACAGACCGCTGGGTGCTAAGCATTATATCCAGAGGGTACAAAATACCATTACTCCATGTCCCCAAACTCAAAAACCTCCCCGATGTACCACCCGATCAGAGGGAGGCCGCAGCTGCAGAAATTCAGCAGCTGCTAAGAAAAAAAGCCATCCAGCCCGTCCCCCAAGACCAGCTTGGATTAGGGTTCTACTCCAGGTTCTTTTTGGTGCCAAAAAAGACAGGGGACTTGAGACCGATTCTAGACCTTTCCCGCTTGAACCTGTCAGTAACCAAGGAAAAATTCCGAATGGTCACTCTTCAATCTATTCTTCCCCTTTTAAGGGAAAATCATTGGATGTGCTCTATAGACCTCAAGGATGCGTACTACCACATTCTAATGGACAGACGATCCAGGAGGTTCCTCCGCTTCCGGCTGGGAGCCGGTCACTATCAGTTCAGGGTCCTTCCCTTTGGCCTCACCACAGCCCCCAGGGTGTTCACCAAGGTATTAGCAGTGATTGCGGCCCACTTGAGACTCCAGGGAATACAAGTCTTTCCGTACCTGGACGACTGGCTCCTGACCGCCTCAACAAGGCATCTACTTTGCTCAGCCAGAGACTTCTTTCTCCGCCTAGCCCCACAATTGGGCATTACCATCAATGTCGACAAATCTCTTCTGGCCCCAACACAAGTCATAGAATTCATAGGTGCCAGAATAAACACCAGAGAGCTACGAGCCTTCCTAACCTCCGAGAGAATCCGGAATTTGCAACTCCATGTGCGGGCCATCCTCCAATCAGAGACTTCTCCAGCGGAATTGGTCTTGAGGGCACTAGGCTCCATGGCGGCAGCGATTATGCTTCTTCCATGCGCCCGTCTGAGCATGCGGGTGCTGCAATGGACACCTAGTGCAATGGTCCTTTCTATCCCTTCCTCTTCACCACCCCATTGCTATCAGCAAGGTTTGCAGGAGGGCTCTATTATGGTGGTTCCAAGCCTCGGACCTCCATACGGGCCGTCCCTTCTGCACCTCTCCCCCTCTTGCCACGGTGACCACGGACGCCTCCCGCCTCGGGTGGGGGGGGGGGGCATTATTCAGGCAGGACAGTCCAAGGCACGTGGAACAACACAGAGACCTCCCTGCATATCAATGTTCTGAAGATGAGAGCGGTGCTGTTTGAGTTGCAAGCACTTCAGGATCTCCTCCCCATAGGAACGATTGCGATTCAGTCGGGACAACATGTCGGTTGTCTGGTACATCAACAAACGGGGGAACCAGATCTTACCCCCTATGCCGCGAAGCCATGAAAGTATGGGAATGGGCGATCTCCACCAACCGCTTTCTCATTGCAACGCACATTCCGGGACGGACCAACATCCTAGCGGACAAGCTCAGTCGCACCCTTCTTACCCCGTACGAGTGGTCTCTCAATCCACTAGTAGCGAAGCAGATATTCACAAAATGGGGGCAACCCTGCTGCAATCTTTTTGCATCTCCATCAAACACCAAATGCGACAATTTCTTCGCTCTAATCCCCCCTCCATCTATATTAGACTTTCTAACTGAACTCTTTCAGGAAGGCACTAGTTGTTCAACTGTCAGAGTGCAATTGGCAGCCATATCACATTACCATGTGGGACATGATACAGGGCCTTTGATGTCGGCCAAGTTGTGTAAAACCTTTCTCAAGGGCACCTTCTTACTTAGACCCCCTATAAAGGAAGCCGTGCCACCATGGGATCTTGCATTAGTTCTTCAAGCCTTGATTGCTCCACCTTTTGAACCCGCTGCTTCAGTAGATCTCAAATTCCTGTCTTGGAAAACAGCATTCCTTGTAGCCATCACTTCAGCAAAGAGAGTTTCGGAGCTTCAAGCTCTTTCTGTGAAGCCTCCTTATTTGATCTTTCACCCAGACAGAGTGTACCTCAAGATCAATCCCTCTTTTCTCCCCAAGATAGCATCAGAAACCAACATAAATCAATCCATAAATTTACCGGTTTTCTTCCCTAAATATCAGAATAAGGGAGAGTACAAGCTGCATTCATTAGATGTTCATAGGCAGCTTCGTTTTTATACTCATAGAACAGCTGGCCATAGGCAATCCGACCAGCTGTTCGTTTCCTTTGCCAAATTTAATTTAGGGAAAGCAATTTCAAAAGTATCTTTATCACGCTGGATTTCTCAATGTATCCTATTGGTGTATCAAGTCTCTGGGAGACCCGCACCAGAAGGAGTTCGTGCTCATTCCACCCGCTCCATTTCTACTTCTGCGGCCTTCAAGTCTAGAGTCCCATTGGATGATATTTGTTCAGCAGCCACTTGGGCTTCATCTCATACCTTTATTAACCACTACAAACTGGACGTGATTTCTAGAGGGAGAGCATCCTTTGGCTCTGCGGTGCTTCGCAATATCCTTCCATGATGGCCACCCAAGGTGCAGGTAGCTGGGGACTCTGTCCCACAGGTTGCTGACAAATGGACTCCCTACTTCAGATTTAGAAGTTATGTACTCACCATAACGTTCCATCTGAGTAGGTAGCTTCATTTGTCTGCAACCATCCCCCCCTCCTTCCCCCTGGCCTTCTTCAGATCTATTGGTAGTTGGATACCCATTTTTTTGGGTAAATATTGAGGGGCAAACTCGATCTGAGGTCATGGAGTGTTAGCAGGGCTTTATGGGTGAAGGGAGGAGCTAGGAGCTCGGACCCATTAGCTTGAAACAAGTTGCCGGCTCGGATCCGATACCGGATCCAAGACCCACAGGTTGCAGACAGATGAAGCTACCTACTCAGATGGAATGTTATGGTGAGTACATAACTTCTAATTTTATGGTTTCATGGTGTCAAGTATTTATGACGATATGATATAGAGTAGGAACGGAATTTATTGAGAAGAGTTGAGGGTGCAGAATTTAATTTTTAGCTAAAGAACAGAAGTAAGTTGTTGCAGATTATATTTTTAGCTAAAGTTAGAAGGTTAGAAGTTCACAGCTGAGGAACAGGAGTATGTTCCCAGGTTAGAAGTTATTTGAAGTGTATGGAGGAAAAAGGCAACTGGGAAAGGGAAGTGACAGAGAGCAGAGGTGATGGAGGTTAGAGAGGTTGTACAGGTGAATATTTTTACTGTTATGTCAGGTTAGGTTTAGGCTCAGAGGTAGAGAAAAGTTTGTGGGGAGAGAGAGGCATAAGGCTATGTGGGGAGCAAGCAGTTGCATTTCCATTTGGAAGAAATGTAGGAGTGTATAAGAGTTTTAAAGGTGTCGAAGCTTTCACAAGTCCTTAGGGAGGATGGCAAGGAATTCCATTTTTTAGCTAACGAAAAGGATAGCAGATACTGCCCAGCAGGATGGTTGTGTTTACGGACAGTGATTAGGTTTTGGTGGGATGGTCTTAGAGATCTTGGAGGGGGGAGTATGGTTGGAGGATATTGGATAGGGCTGGGCACTTAGTAGGTTGAAAAATTAATTTATGGGCTGTAGTAATTTGGAGATGATCTAGATGGTTAGGCAGTTCAAGCCAGTTTAACAAATGAAGAGCAGTACAGTGATGGGAGGAGAATTTGGCTTTGGTGGCAAATTTAGAAATTTTATTATAGCAGATTTCCAGTTTGGAGGAGAGAGATGCAGATAGGTTAGATAGGAGGGGAGCACCATATAAAAGTGAGGGAAGCAGATAGGTAGTGGCAAGGGTTTGTCTGGTGGGAGGGGAAAGGAAGTGGATGTTTCTGTATATCATACCAAGTTTAATATGAGTTTTCTTAATGTTTTGCTGGATGTGGGTGTCGAATTTTAGGTGTTCATCAATAGTTACCCCATGAAGTTTAGCGAAGGGAGAGACCTCTAGGGCAATGTTGTGGCTTACAATTTTGAAAGAATGTTTATCAAGAGGGGAGGCTTTTGATGGAGAGAATAACAGAATTTTGGATTTGTTGGTATTTAGTGAGAGGTGGTTTTGGAGCATCCATTGTTCAGTGGAGGTGAAGGCAGTTTGCGTTATTTGTAGCTGAGGGAGGGTGGGGGCGCAGTAGATTAAAATGGAATCGTCTGCATATTGTACAATTTTCGTATTGGGTATGGCTTTGTGGAAGTTATTAATGAAGATGTTGAACAGCATTGGACCAAGTATAGATCCCTGAGGTACCCCAGTGGATGTTGGAAAGGAGGAGGTGCCCTTCCCCCATTTCACGGCTTGAGACCTACCAGAGAGGTAGCTTGAGAACCAAGATAAAGAATTATTTAAGAGATGAAGGCTAGAGAGGTGGTTTGAGGTGGGTGTGGGAAATGGTATTGAATGCTTTGGACAGGTCTTGTAGAGCTGTAGAGACAATTTTACCAGAGTCACGGGCTAGATTTACTGTGTCTAAGAATGAGAGCAGGGCAGTGGTAGTTCTATGGCCTGGTTGGAATCCGTGTTGGGTAGGAGTAATTAGTTGATGTAAGGCTAGGTATGGCATAAGCTGTAGGTGGATACATTTCTCTAGGATTTTAGAGATAGGGGAGAGGATAGCTATAGGGTGGAAATTATAGATGCTATTGTTTTTGCCTCCCTTATGGAGAGGTAGGATAAAGGCAGCACGCCATAGTTTGGGCACACAACATTCCTGTATGGATCTGTTGATTAACTAATTTGTGGAAAGCCAACGTCTTGAGCATCTTGCTTTGGGTATGGAAGCCACACATACCATTTCGGCCTAACTGCTTAGAAAGAAGGCCAAGGTAGCTAGAATGGAAAAAACACCTGCACTCCGAATTCAGAATTCCCACAAGCTGCCGATCCAGGGATGGAGGTACGTCCGATAGCTTTGGCGACTTCAGCGGGTACCGTGTCAGATGCTGCCCTAGTTTCTCCAGCCTGCACGTCCACAGAGGTACCTACAACATCGGCTCCCAGTATCTTGGGAGGACCAGGTTCACCCGAATGGCTTAAGATGTCTTCCATATCTAAGGAAAGCTCCTCTAATACTAGGTACCCTCAGAGCCTAGGTGTGCGCTTCCTCAGTCCGGGCCAAAGACCCCTTCTCTAAAAAAAAGAAGCAGAAGTCTAAACATTTATCTGCTCTTTCCGAAAGTATTCCTGATTGTCAGGCATTTTCTCAATTTATTTTCCAGGCCTTCATGTCCCCTTAGACCCACTTCATTAGAGACCCCTTCTGGTCTGCCAGCTTTTGATCCCACCCTGCTTCTTTATGCCCAATGCTCCATGCACAGACACCTGAAGAAGATTCTCATCATCCTGTTCAGATGAGTCGTTTTCTCATTCCTCACATCTGGCTTCTCCCTTAGGATATTGCTCTCCTGAAGAGGGTTCTCTAGAAGGTGATTCCCCTGCTGAAGACATCACCTTTGGGGAAACAATTTCTAGAATGAGGGAGTTATTTCAAATGGGGTTCCACACAAATGACAGAAGTTCAAAAGAGATGATATGAGCTTCTACAGATGGAATCCCCCTCTCACTCAGCCATTCCTCCAGTGATCCCAGCCTACTTGGATGCCATTGCCTCGGCCTCCAAGGCCCCAGACTCTTAGCCACCAGCCCCTAAAAGACCAGACAGGTTCTATAAAGTTCCTGATGACCTCAAATTCCTTCTCAAGCCTCGTGTGGCATATCCTACTATTGTAGCAGTCTCTCCAGGTAAACAATCCAGACAAATTCCCTCCTCTTCCTTGCTCCCTTCGGATAAAGACACTAAGATGATGGGTAGGTTAGGGAAGAAAATTTACACATCTTCCACAGTGGCCTTCATAGCCAGCAACTACCAAATGCATATTGTCAAATATGCCTTGGACCTGGTCTCACAAGTTCTGGATCAACTGAATTCTGTAACAGTCTCTCCCACCAAGGCACAGGTGGCTTCCACCCTTTCATTAGCTACACAGGTCACTAGACGCACTATAAAATGCAGCTATGATGCTGCAGAGGGCTGTGGCAGTTGACCTGGCTGAAGCTTCTGCAGCATCGTAGCTGACCTAGCTGAAGCTTCTGCAGCATCGTAGCTGACCTAGCTGAAGCTTCTGCAGCTATGATGCTGCAGAAGCTTCAGCCAGGTCAGCTGCCTCAACCTTAGTCCTGTGTAGGTAGTCCTGGCTCAGGCTTACAACTATTCCCTGATGATTTTAAAAGCAAAATCATGGATGCTCCGCTGAACAGTAATGCATAGATTCATACAGAGTTCCTCCTCTTCCACCTCCCATAACACAGGCTGAGCTTTGGTACTCTTCCCTCATGTTTAGAGTACTGCAACATGAGAATAGAAGGACATAGAATAGTTGTGTAAAATCTTACCATAACCGTAGATGTCCTTTCCCATGTTGCAGTATTCCTATCCCTCCCTTCTACCGCTTTTAGGACCTATGCCTCCTCTTCCCTTTTTTTCCTGTTCCTTATTTCCCTCTGGATGGCATCCTGATCAGCTACCATTAGACTGTTGTCTGACTAGAACATTTATTTCTGAGCTCTGTTTGTGTGGACGTCACATTTATGGCCCACAGCTTATGGTACCTGTGTGTGACGCCCCACACTCCATACAGCAGCCAGGCTAAGCTTTTGTATATGGGCCGGAAGTTCGGGTTGCCTCAGGCAGAGGATCCCTCATGTTTAGAATACTGCAGCATGGAAGAGGACGGACATGTATGGTTATGGTAAGATTTTACACAACTGTTTAGTGTCTGTATAAAGAAATAACATAGCAACTGACTTTTTTGTTGGAGCTTCTGCCACCTTAAATGTACACAATGCCTATTCTTTCTGTAATGGGGAAAAATGTCCATACTATGATGGCCTTGGGTGCTGTTCTGATGCTTTTAGTGGGCATCTCGCATACATTTGTTCGAATATGTACACTTTTTATCTTTCTGTTAAAATTTTATGCAGTTTTTCAGTGGGAAATGTTCTTTGTATGTATTTTTAACATAGATGTGTGCTGACTAGTCAGATGCGAGAATGTTTAGGAAACAAATATCTTCGTAAAATTTCCTTCATTGTACCTAAAGTGTAAAATTAAAAATCTAAGACTTGAAGCCTTGTGCAGTACTATGATATATTTGATGGAGGTGGGTAATAGAATGTAATTTTTTTTAAATGCCAGTTTGTTTACGTGAATGGGCTGTGTTTTGTTTCTGATGTTTCTATAAAAATTTGATCTTACAGACCTACATTTTTCTTCTAAAGCAAACACAAAGCAGTTGTCATACGATGAGGTGGTAAATCAGTCAAGCCCGAGCAACTGTACAGTCTATTGTGGTGGTGTGTCATCAGGATTGACAGGTAAATTCAGGCATCAGCTGTGCTTGACAAATTTTGGATGGTCTTGAAACAGAAAATGTTTATAAAGAACCATTTTTCTTGTGTGTGTGTGTGTGTGTGTGTGTGTGTGTGTGTGTGTGTGTGTGTGTGTGTGTGTGTGTTATATATTTATTTATTTATATTTTTTTTATTTAGAACAAGTTATGCGTCAGACATTTTCACCTTTTGGACAGATTCTGGAAATTCGTGTCTTCCCAGACAAAGGGTATTCCTTTGTGCGGTATGTTTGATCCATTTGTGAACTAGCATGTTACATGAGAAAAGTGCAAGTTTAACATTGTGCCATTGACTGCCTTATTTTTCCTGTACTTGGAAGCACAGTGGTAAATGAAGTGTAATTTTGCTGTGGTATGTTAGTATGCAGAGTTGATGGGTATAAAAACTGTCTCTTCCCTACTCTACTTGGGTAATCCTATTTGAACAGGGAGTTAACACTAGTTTTTTTTTTTCAGCATCCTCTTCATTAGAAAGATATCCCGTTTTGTATGAGCACACACTCATCCATTTGAATGTGTCCATGTCTACAGTACTAGTTTGGAGTACTTAAGCCTAGTGCAAGTCTTGGGGTCTTACTTTGTGCTGCTGTTCATTTGAAGATCTTATTTCTTAAAGCACGAGACGTGTGCATAGATGTTCATGGGTAAATATTAGGCTAGCTGCAGTTATGGGCCATTTTAAGCCTAGCCAGTTTTCCTTTTTGTGCGGAAAGTAACTTATCCCATTGGGTTATAGATTGGCCTAATCCATTTCATAGTCTGTAGTTACTATATGTTACTCTGATGAGAATAACTGGGATCATACCATAGATAATTTGAAAGGATCCATGCATGGGATAATGCATTTAAGAGCTACCTTTGTCCATTAGTAGTACAAGGGGCAGTCCTGGGGTAAATTTTCTGTTTCCCATCTGTAGATGTAAATTGCAGTTGAAAATGGACAGGGATGAACTTTGTTTTATGTGGATTGGGAGTCTGTTCCACAGCAGTGGTATCCTTTGCAAGACCTACATGTTTCTTCAAACCATTTTGTTGCAGAAGAGGTTTAGATGCCTAGATCGAGCATTTCTTTTGCCATTTGACTTTGTGATGTGCAGTAAATCTATCAGTAGTGGGTCGGAGGATGCCTTGTATACCAGATACTGCAGTTTGTATGATACCAGGTGTAGTTAACAGGGCTTTGAGTTGGTCCATGTAGGACATGATGCTTAGGCTTTGTGTCCTTTTAGTAAGGTATCTTGTGGATGTTGTAGTTGTTGCTTGTCAGTCCAGAAACATGCAAAAAGGAGCATTGTTTTCAGTGACTGGATTAATGTCAGTTTATCACAAAAACATATTGTCGAAACTCATACGGTAGGTAGTGCAGTTGATCGAAAAACTGACACAGATACACACAGCCCCACCAACAACACAAATTATCTGATGTCATTTTCATTCATTCCTCAGTTGTTGAGTTCAGATCCAATCCTCTGACCCAACTCTGCCACTTCTGGCTCTTCTCCTTCTTTTGGCTGCTCCCGTTAGGGGTCGCCACAGCAGATCAACTGTTTCCATTTCTTCCTGTCCTCTGCATCTTGCTCCTGTCACACCAACCACCTGCATGTCCTCTCACCACATCCATAAACCTTATCTTAGGCCTTCCTCTTTTCCTGTTAACTGGCAGCTTCATCCTTAGCATCTTTTTCCCAATATACTCTGCGTCCCTCCTCAGCACATGTCCAAACCAACGTAATCTTGCCTCTCTGACTTTGTTTCCAAACCTTCCAACCTGAGCTGACCCTCTAATATACTTATTCCTAATCCTGTCCATCCTCGTCACACCTAGTGCAAATCTTAACATCTTCAGCTCTGCCACGTCAAGCTCTGACTCCTGTCTTTTTGTCAATGCCACTGTCTCCAACCCATATAACATAGCTGGTCTCACTACCCTCTTGTAGATCTTCCCTTTCACTCTTACCGGTACTAGTTTGTCACAAATCACTCCTGACACACTAATCCACCCACTTCATCCTGCCTGTACTCTCTTCTTCACCTCTCTTCCGCACTCACCATTACTCTGAACTGTTGATCCCAAGTATTTAAACTCATCTACCTTCGCCATCGCTACTCCCTTCATCCTCACCATTCCTCTATCCTCCCTCTCATTTACACACACATATTCTGTCTTAGTCCTGCTGACCTTCATTCCTCTTCTCTCTAGAGCATATCTTCACCTCTCCAGGGTCTCCTCCACCTGTTCCCTATTATCACTACAGATCACAATGTCATCTGCAAACATCATAGTCCACGGGGACTCCTGTCTGATGTCGTCTGTCAACCTGTCCATCACCATTGCAAATAAGAAAGGGCTCAGAGCGGATCCTTGATGTAATCCCACCTCCACCTTAAACGCATCCGTCACTCCCACCACAGTCCCCACCGCTGTCACATTACCCTCGTACATATCCTGTACCACTCTTGCATACTTCTCTGACACTCCCGACTTCCTCATACAATACCACAACTTTTTCATTCCACCACCAGGTGTCCTTGTCCTCCTTCCTCTTTCCAGATGTCACACCAAGCACCTTTCTAGCCATCTCTCTTACTAGCTGTGCTGTGTTTACCCAGCTATTCGGTAACTCTTCACTGCCACCCAGTGCCTGTCTTAACTCTTCCCTGAACATCACCTCACAATTACCGTTTTTCAATTTCCACCATTTGATCCTTGGTGCTGCCCTCACACTCATCCTCCTCCTCTTGATCACCAGTATCATCCTACAAACCATCATCCTATGCTGCCTAACTACATTTTCACTGCCACCACTTTACAGTCTCCAATCTCCTTCAGACTGGCCCTTCTACATAAGATATAATCCACCTGTGTGCATCTTCCGCCACTCTTGTATGTTACCCTATGCTCCTCCCGCTTGTTAAAATACGTATTCATCACAGCCATGTCCATCCTTTTTGCAAAATCCATTACCATCTGACCTTACCTTCTGCATTCCTTTGCTTAACACCATACCTACCCATCACTTCCTCATCCTCTCTGTTCCCTTCATCAACATGCCCATTGAAATCTGCTCCAATCACCAGACTCCACTTCTTCTGGCTCATGGAACACAAACTCTTGAGCTTTTCCCTTTACCCATAATGCCCTACTTACCTGACATACCTCGACTCTCTCCCAGCCAAAACTGTTGTGATTCAGACTGAAGTTATGTCTTTGGTCTGGTACATCAACAAACAAGGCAGATTCAGATCTTAACCACTTTGTTGAGAAGCTGTGAGAGTATGGCAATGGGCAAGCTCATCCAGTCATTTTCTGATAGCAATGCACACTCTTGGGAAGTCCATCATGATTGCAGGCAAGTTAAGCAGGTCTATTCTAATGCTTCAGGAGTGGTCTCGCAACATGAAGGTGGCAGAGAGGATTTTCCTTTGATGGGGCTAACCGTGCTGTGATCTCTTTCAATCTCCCCTCAACAAGTGCAGCAGGTTTTTGTCCCTGAGACAGTCTACTACACGCTTGGCCCTCTGGTCTCCTTTACACTTTTACCACCCATTACTCCTCATTCTGAAATTTAAGAAAGCATCTCGATTGAAGAATACAGTTATCCTTATTGCCCCTTACTGGCTTTGTCAAATCTGGTTTCCCTTCCTTTGACCTCATCTTCTACCTCCACTGTGGATCCTGTCTTCAACTACATACCCTACTATCTCACCCAACAGACATGACTCATCGGACATTTCAGGCCTCAAGTTTGACTGCATGGTTTCTCCAGTTCCATTGATTGCTTTTCAGCCTAGGCTTTCCTCTCCTGTGCATCACGTTCTATCACCACCCCATAAAGCCCCGATAGAAAAGTTTATAAAAATAAATGGAAAAGATTTGTTTTTTGGCTGCGTGAAGAGTCTGGACCCCTTTTCAGAACTGATTTCTAAGGTTTGTGACTTTTTAGCTACAGTTTTCATTGAAGGGGCTAGCTCCTCATCTGTAAAAGTACAATTATTCATTTCTAATTTTTATGTAGGAGTAAATAATTCAACTTTAACATCTTCCAAGTTTTGCAAAGCCTTTTTCAGAGGTAATGTGTACTTGATCCTGCTCCTCCTTAGATTTAAATGTTCTGCAGACCTAAACCCAGCCCCCCTTTTTAAACCGTCAGCCAATTATGAGCTAAAGTTTTAACCTGGAAAACCATCATCTTGGTTGCTATTAATTCTGCCAGAAGGGTATCTGAGTTACAGGCCCTGTTTTCTAAACCTCCATGTTTGATCTTTTATAAGGGTAGAGTATCCTTACAGACCAGTCCTTCCTTTCTACCTAAAGTGGTATCAGGATCCAATATTAATCATATTATCAACTTTCCAGTCTTCCCAAATTTCTCAAAAAAGGGAGAGTATATGTTACACCTATTGGATGTTCACAGACTATTCCATTTCTATCTTTGTTTCATTTTTGGAATTAAAGTTAGGCAAACCAGTTTCTGAAGTGACTTTAGCCAAATGGTTGCCTGACCATATTTTTTTTTATACAAAAAGGTGTTTGTGCCTTTACCAGTAGCCCATTCCAGAGCTATGGCAACTTCTTCCACCTTTTTGTCTGAACTTCCTTGGATGATTGTGCGGCTGCAACTTGGACTAGTCCTCATACCTTTGTTGCTCATTACAAATTGGATCTGTTCTCTAGGGGAAGAGCAGACTTTGGCTCAGCTGTGCTTAGGAATATCCTTCCTTAGAGTCCCCTCAGGATTTAGATAGCTGGGGACTCTGTCCCAGCAGTTGAGGAATGAACAAAAATACCAACATCAGATATTAAAAAAAAAAAAACAAAAAAAAAACAGTTGTGTACTCACCATAACATTCCGTCTAAGTTTTCCATTTTCATTCTTCCTCAACGCTTCTCTTACCAGTCCCCCCCTTGCTTTACTCTTGGAAAAATCGAAGGTAGCCGCAGGAACTGCTATTCCTTTCAGTCACAGATTCTGTGCATCATTTCTTACTGCATAGCAGTTATAAGGAGCAGCAAACAAGATCTGAGATGTGTTAGGTGACTAGGGCACTATGGGTAAAGGGAGGGACTTGAGTGTTTGTGTTACACGAGCTGGAAGAAGCGGCTGGATTGGATCCAAGGATCAGATCCGAGCCCAGCAGTTGAGGATGAGTAAAAATAGTACAGATGGAATGCTATGTTGACTACATAACTTTATATATATATATATATATATATATATATATATATATATATATATATAAAATGGAGAGAGAGGGATGTATAATATACAGAGGGGCAAGCCCCTCTGTACCCCCCACACCCCCTGCTAATTATTCATACCAACTGTGAGATTGCACTGAAGTGGAGAAAAGGGCAGATCCCTTGATCTCTGACAGAGTGGTTTGGCAAACCAAATTGTTGACCATATGGGTTTCAAAAATATTTTATGTTCATTGTGTTACACTGCTGCAGTCATTACACTTGGGTTATCCTGCCATCAGACGGCCCCGCAGTCGGCCAGAGTTCCAAAGTCTTGGTCCGGCATCAGTTGCTGTCGCCTCCTCCGTGACGTCAGTGTGACAGGGGTATATAAGATGCAGCCAGCGCCATTTTCTTCAGTCTTTCTTGCCGTGTGGTGCCCGAAGCAGAAGCAGTTCGCAAGTGCCGGTCGGCCGACTCCTGAGATTTTTATTCTGAATCCAGAACTAAAGTCTTCTAAAAAAGCTAAGTACCCTGTTGGGGAAACTTTTTCTTGCCTCAGACCGATGTCAGTAAAAGTTAATAATTGTTTTTCTTGTGGGAAGCAAATACCTCATAAGAATTTCCACTCCTATTGTATTCCATGCCTAGGCCCTAACCACGACGTCACTGGTTGTCGGTTTTGTGCTAGGTTTAACAAGCGTACTATTAAATGTCTGTTTGATTTTGCCCGGCATTGTTTTGGTAGAAAATTCAATTACACCATGCTGTCAGAAATTCCGACGACTGCGATGCATAAAAAGTGCAAGGACAGGCATCCGAGGCCTAAAACTGACAACGAGGCCTCTTCTAAGCCCGTCTCCGGTTTTCAGCAAGGCGCCTACACAGCCGCTGATGACCGCTTCCACAGAACCACAACCCGCCTCCCACGTGGAGCTGGCTGGGCCTTCAGACGCACTAGGTCTTCAGCTTACCGATCCTAAACCTACAGAGGTAACCGAAGTAGCTGAGCAAACCACAGCTACAGAGGGTGTTTTCAGACCTATCCAGTTAACCATTAAACCCTCTGCTAAGTCTAAGCCCCCCTTAAAAGCAAAGAAACAGACACAGCTCTCTCCAGGACAGGCTTCCATGCCTAAGAAACAAATGCTTAGAATGGCCGAGGATGTAATCACCCTGATCAGGGTGTCCCATCCCCCTCCAGCTAATAGGCCCAGACAGGATGCAGACTACGAATCTTCTGATCAGGTGTCCATTTCCTCAGACTCTTCCTCGGACCCAGGATATTCTTTACCCCCTTATGAGGATTCTGATGCTGAGGAATCAATTCCATCAGCCTCTCCGCCTGAGGACTACTCCTTTGGGGAGACCTTACATACCATGAGGGAGCATTTCCATTGGTAAGGCCAGGATTACTCAGAATCCAAGAAAAGGCTCAGAGACTTCCTTTTTTTGCCTCAACACAGACCCCTTGCTATCCCGCCAGTTTTAGACATTGTGGATGATGTGTACACTGAATCCAGTTTGAACCCTGACTCCTTACCCCCAGCCCCAGTTAAACCGGATAGATATTACAGAGTCCCTGACTTTCACAAATTTCTGTACAAAAGCCCTGTAGCTGACCCTGAAACTTTTTCTCAGGGACCCAAAGGGATTAAGGCCTCATCAGCAAAAAACCCAGTTCCCTCTGACAGAGACTCCAGAGCATTAGACAGATGGGGAAAGAAGGTATATACGTCTGCAACTTTAGCAATGAGAGCTTTGAATGGTCAGTTTCACATGCTAAAATATCAGCAATTTTTAATGTCTCAGTTGAAACAAAAGACGCTTCTAGATTCAGATCTTCCTAACTTAAAAGAAATGCAGGATTTATTGCATGCAGCTGAACAAGTGGGAAAACATACTTTGCAATGTGGGTTTGATTCCTTAGAGGCCTCCTGTAGAGCAGCAGTTGCAGGCTCTGTCATTAGAAGGCATGCTTGGTTAAAAGAACATACATTACCAGATCATGTTAAGGTCAAACTATTGGATGCACCTTTGCAGCGGGTTGTGCTGTTTGGAGTTAAGGCAGAGGAGGTATTAAAAAAGATGGAGGATAAGGCAAAATCTATGCAAACGGTGAAAGATTTCTTACAGGTTCAGCCTCCTCGTTTTAGCAGAAATTGGCCAACAAAGAATTGGTCCTTTCCAGTCACAGGTAGACCTCAAAGGGGCAGATACAGACGTCCAAGAGGTAGAGGTCAGACACAAGGCTCTTACAGGCCTTGACAGTGGGGCACACCAGGCCAGAAAGAAGGGGAAGACAGGCCTCAACCTTATAAAAAACAGCCTCAATGACTTTCCACTGCAGCTGCCAAACAGCTCTCTCTTGGCAGCCCCCTTAGGAGGAAAACTGGCACTTTTCTATCACAACTGGCATTGCATCACCAAAGACAAATGGGTTCTCAACATTGTATCTCAAGGTTACAGGTTCCATTTTCATACCCTGCCAAGGCTAAAAGGAATGCCAAATCTGCCACCAAATCAATGGGCAGAGGCTCAAAAACAAATTACAGCACTCATGGACATGAGAGCTATTCAAAAGGTACCACCACAGGAACAAGGATTTTACTCAAGACTCTTTCTGGTTCCCAGAAAGGACAAAGCCTGGAGACCCATTCTGGACCTTTCTACACTAAACACTTACCTGGATGTTCCAAAATTCAAGATGTTGACACTACACCAGCTTTTTCCCATGCTGGGCAAGAAAGCCTGGCTCGTGACTTTGGACCTCAGAGAGGCATACCTACATGTCCCTAGCAGACAAAACTGCAGAAGATACCTCAGATTTCTAGCTGGTTCAATGCACTATCAATTCTCTGCACTGCCCTTTGGCTTATCTACTGCGCCCAGGGTCTTCACAAAGTGCCTGGCACCAGTAATTGCATTTTGCAGGCAAAAAGGCATTCAAATTTATCCATACCTGGACGATTGCCTGATTCAAGCAGAGAGCAAGGACATTCTACTAAAGCATCTGGCGTACATAAAAAAGTTAAGTTGCCTAGGGTACACAGTAAACGAAAAGAAGTCAATACTAGTGCCCTCACAACAGATAATATTCCTGGGTGCCAGCTTGAACACAACGGCCCAGATGGCTTATCTCACACCAGACAAGCAAGGACAACTGACTCAATATTTTCAATTAATGACAATGATAACACAAAAATGGTGGAGCCCGGACATAGATCTGTTTGCTTCCCCAAAAAACTGCCAATTACAGAAATTCTACACAAGGAGCTACCATCCACAAGCATGGAAAGTGGATGCCCTCTCATTCAGCTGGAAAAAACTACAAGTATATGCTTTCCCTGCTTTACCTCTCCTTCCAAAAGTACTCATAAAAGCCAGGCAGGAAGAGCCAAAAATTATCCTGATTGCACCAGACTGGCCACGCCAGCAGTGGTACCCAATCTTAAAGAACTTAGCACAAGAGCCACCCTGGATTTTGCCTCAAATCCCACAGTTGCTGACACAACACAACAATCAGTTACTTCACAGCCAGCTAAAGACCTTAAATCTAGCTGCATAGAAAATCCCTTAGTCAAGCAAGCAGTGCCTCTCTCCAAAGCTGTTATGGATGTCATCCTGGAGGCCTGAAGGCCTAGCACTAGGAAAGCATACTCAGGTAAATGGAAGAGATTCTCTGTCTGGAACCAAGCCCACAACCTTGACCCTCTTGTCACAAACATTCCTCATATACTACAGTACTTAACTGAGATGCTGGACAAGGGCCTCTCTTTTTCATCCATCAACATCCACGCCTCCGCTATCTCTGCTCATTACAACACGGATCCACCAATTTTCTCTAATCCTTTGCTCAGACAATACCTCAGAGGGGCTAAAAACATAAGACCGCCCCATAGAGCACCTACACCAACTTGGGACCTCAACTTTGCTTTGGAAAAATTAACTTTACCTCCTTTTGAGCCAGCTAACACAGCAGAATTAAAATACATCTTTTGGAAAACTGCTCTGCTACTGGCAATAACATCAGCACGAAGAGTATCAGAATTACAGGCACTAATGGCAGTAGAACCTTTCCTCATCTTCCACCAGGACAGGGTGTCTTTAAGAACTAACCCTATGTTTATGCCAAAGGTGGTATCCAACTGTAGCTCTAAACCAAACTATTCACTTGCCAACTTTTTATTCAAAACCACAGAACAAAGGGGAGAGACTACTACATTCTTTGGGCATTCACAGACAGTTACACTTCTACTTGGATAAAACTAAAGCTTTCCGAAAATCTGAGCAATTATTGGTAGCATACGCTGCAGGAGCACATGGAAAAGCCATTTCAAAGCAGACAATTTCAAAATGGATAGGACAACTGTATACGTTTCTGCTATACCCACCATGGGAAACCTGTACCTAGCAGCATTAGATCCCACTCCACCAGGGCAACGGCCACTTCCACTGCCTACCTCAGAGGAGTACCTACCAAGGATATTTTGGAAGCAGCAACATGGAGTTCTGTGCATACCTTCACCAAACTTTACCATTTGCCTTTATACTCCAAATACAGAGCTGGCTTCGCCACTGCTGTACTGCAGGGCCTTATAGCCACCCCTAATGCCTTATAGATCCTACCTCAGCTTTGGGATTCCTCCCAAGTGTAATGACTGCAGCAGTGTAACACGATGAACATAGTACAGTTTTGTACCTACCATAAATGTAGATGTTAGAGTGTAAACACTGCTGCAGCCCAGGTTACCCTCCCTCCTTCCCCTCTTACTTTCTGAAACTTACCTAGGGCATCTACCCTTTATTACCTATGGGGGAGTATTTGCTGGTAATTAATAATGGTTGTTTGCTTTTCTTTTGTATTTTTTATTTGCAATTTAAACTGCCTACCTATTTGGGGGCACCTGACATCTAGGGCAAGAAAAACTGAAGTAAATGGTGTCGGCTGCATGTTATATACCCCTGTCACACTGACGTCAGGGAGGAGGCGACAGCAACCGACGCCGGACCAAGACTTTGGAACTCTGGCCGATTGCGGGACCGCCTGACAGCAGGATAACCCAAGTGTAATGACTGCAGCAGTGTTTACACTCGAACATCTACATTTATGGTAGGTACAAAGCTGTACTGTCCTTCGACCAGTTGACAATAGACCCTAATGATTGGCCAAATTAAGGCTAAATAAAGGGAGACAACATCCCTAGATCTAGACACAATCCCTTTGTTTATAAGCTGTGCAATATTGAAGGACTTTCTAATGGTAGTAAATACATTTTTTTCTGAGGTTAGGTCACTGTCCACGTAAGTTCCCAAAATACTGAACAATTTGCTCAACTCTTAGGGAGTATTGTCAATGTGGTTGTTCACTCTGGTAGATGACTTTCTGAAGGATTCAATAGTGCATTATTTGGCATTTAGTTTCAGTCCATAATTTTGGCACCATTTATAGTTTCATAGGTGGCTACTAGGCTATTGACCCAAAGGAGCCGCCTGTTCCTAGTATAATACTAGAGAAACCCAGTGTAAGGATCATGCCTAAACTCGAGATCTTAACAATGACTACCCATATTTAGGAAGGTCATAGGTGAAATCCCAGGCACCTATTCCAGAGGAGTGGTAACCTCTGAGAGATGTATTTTTCTCTCCAGCAAGTCCTGTTTGTTACAAGCCAGGTTAAGGTCCCTGGAATGGGTGACCCATTTTCCATTTGACTTGGGGATGTGCAGCATTTCCAGTAGGTTTGGATCCAAGATTGCTCTGTAGGCCAGGTGCAAGTCTCCTGTAATTAGTCTGTATGCAACGGATTGCAGTGACTGTGTCTTCAGTCTGTCAATATATGACGTGTTGGAGACCCCGAAAATTCTTGGTTAGAAATCTCTGAAGTCTCAAGTTGCTGCAGGTGCCTGGTAAGGTACATACCAAAGGGAGCAATGTACTCCATTATTGGCCTTATGAAGGTCAAGTACAGGGGAGTAGTGACCTCTTTCACTCTGAGGCAATGCCTTTGATAATATGGTGTGTAACGTAGAATACCTTCTCTAACCACAGTAGATGCATGGTCAAAGTTTAGACTACAGTCAACTTGCATTCCCAAGTCTCTCACTGCAGAGTTGATGTTCTTCGTGCTTCACTGTTGCAGTCATTACATTTGGGTAATCTCCTGGCAGGTTGCCCTCAGTCGGCCTGAATAACAAAGTCTTGGGTCCTGTGTCGGTTGCTGTCTCCTCTTCCATGACGTCAGGTCATCAGGGGTATAAAACATGCAGCTGACGGCATTTTAATCTGTCTGTCTTGCTGCTCGGTGCCCGAAGCAGAAGCAATTCGCAAGTGCCTATCGGCCGACTCCTGAAATTTTCGTATTCGAGTTTCAGAGCCAAAGTCTTCAAACTAAAGCCAAGTACCCCGTTGGGGAAACTTTTTCTTGCTCCTTACCGATGTCAGTAAAAGTTAATAATTGCATTACTTGTGGGAAGTAAATACCTCATAAGGATTTTCATTTGTACTGTATTCCTTGCCTAGGCCCTGATCACAATGTGCCTTGTTGTCAGTTTTGTGCTAAATTTAACCAACGCACTATTAAGCGTTGGTATATTTTTGCTTCTAAATATTTTGGTTCAAGATGTAACTACCCTGAAATGTCGTCGGTTAGCTCTCACAAAAACCGCAAGGAAAAAGACAGAGACAGACCATCAAGGTCCAAAACCAACAACGAAGTTTCTCCTAAGCCAGTTGCCAGTTCGCCGGTACTCAGTGAGGTGCTTTTGCAGCCCCTGATACCCACTACCTTTGAGTTGCAGGCCTCTACCGAGACCCATTCGGAGTCTGGTATGCCGCAAGATTCGCAAAGTATTGAACCCGCAGATGTCTCTCCCTTGGATGGGTCCAGAGCCGCTGAGCAGGCAAAGGCTTCTGAGGGTGTTTTCAGGCCTCAACGTTTTTATATTAAACCAACGCCAGCAACAAAAACAAGGTCAAAATCAACTTCTATGTCTAAAAAAATGACGCATGAGCCACATGCCCGGGCCCCTAAGCCTAAAAAACAGTTGATCAAAATGGCTGAGGATTTAATTACCTTCATCAGGGGTTCCCAACCCCCCCGCTAAGATGCCTAGGCAAGGCACTGATTATGAATCTTCAGATCAGGTTTCCATTTCTTCTGATCAGGAATTTTATATTCCACCCTATGAGGATTCTGATGCAGAGGAATCCGTCCCATCTGCATCTCCTCTGAGTTTTTGGAGAGACTTTGCATACTTTAAGGGAACATTTTGACTGGGAGAGTCATGACTTCTCTGAATCAAAAAAGAAGCTTAGGGATTTCCTCCTCCTTCCTCAGCATAGGCCTTTGGCAATACCACCTGTATTAGACATTGTTGATGATGTGTTCTCGGAATCAAGCATGGCTCCTGACAGATATTACAGGGTTCCTGACTCCCACAAATTTCTTTTCAAAAATCCTGCTGCTGATCCTGAGACTATTTCTCAGGGTCCCAAGGGTGTTGAGGCTTCTACAGCCAGAAATCCTACCCCTTCTGATAGAGATTCCAGGACACTGGATAGATGGTGTAAGAAGGTTTATACATCTGCAACCTTGGCAGTCAGGGCTTTAAACTGCCAGTTTCATGTGCTTAAATATCAGCAGCATGTTATGGGCTTACTGAAACAGAAAATGATGTTTATTTCGGATTGTGTGGAAAATAAAGTTGCAAGATTTATTGCATTCAGCATAACAGGTTGGAAAGCATACTTTGTAATGTGGTTTTGATTCCTTGGAGGCCTCTTGTAGGGCCGCCATTACTGGATCTGTGATTAGAAGGCATGCCTGGCTCAAGGAGCAAAATCTGCCTGATCATATTAAAGCTAAATTGTTGGATGCCCCTTTGCAGCATGATACTGTGTTTGGTAATAAGGCAGAAGGGGTTTTTAAAGAAAATGGAAGACAAAGCTAAATCTATGCAAAGTGTAAAAGATTTCTTGCAAGTGCAGCCACCCAGGTTCAGTAGGCACTGGCCTACTTAAGAATTGGTCCTTTTCTGTGTCCAACAGAGCCACTCAGGCAAACTCATGCACTCAAAAGGCTCCAGATATCAATCACAAGGTTCTTACAGGTCAAAGCAGTGGGGTACCTCCACCTCCAAATCTGGAGGAAACAAAGCACAACCCTACAGTAAGCAGTCTCAATGACTTTTCTCTACCATCTCCAAGCACTTATCTTTTGGCAGCCCCCTTGTGGGGGAAGCTAGCACTTCATGCTCAAAATTGGCAGTTAATTACCCCAGGACATGTGCTATTAAACATAGTATCCCAGGGGTACAGATTTAATTTCCATACTTTGCCAGTTCCAAACGGATGGTCGGATCTGCCACAAAACCAGTGGGCAGAGGCCCAGAAACAAGTCATGTCCCTCATGGATATGGGGGCTATTTAACCGGCACCAGAAAAGGAAAAAGGACTAGGATTTTATTCAAGACTTCTCCTGGTTCTCAGAAAAGACGATTCATGGCGTCCAATACTAGCCTTATCGATTCTGAACACATTCCTGGACATTCCAAAATTCAAAATGCTGACTTTACAACAGCTACTGCCTATGCTATGCAAGAATGCTTGGTTAGTAACTCTAGACTTAAGAGGCATACCTGCATATCCCAGTAAGGGAATCATGCAGAAGATACCTCTGCTTCAAAGCAGGTTTTTTGCATTACCAATTCTCTGCACTGCCTTTTGGCTTATCTACTGCGCCCAGGGTCTTTACCAAGTGCCTTGCACCAGTAATTGCATTCTGCAGACAAAGAAACATTCAGATTTATCCTTATTTGGACAGTTGTCTCATTCAAGCAGAGGACAAGGACATTCTACTTCAACATCTGACGTTTGTAAAAAGGCTTCTAGCATGCCTTGGGTACACCATAAACGAAAAGAAATCACAACTGGTACCCTCTCAAATAATTACATTCCTGGGTGCAAGCTTGAATACAACTGCCCAGGTGGCTTACCTCACGACAGACAAACAAAGGCAATTGACAACATATTTCAAACAAATGGCAACAAAAACCCAGTTATCTGCAAGACAAATTCTGCAGGCTTTGGGGTTCATGGCATCCTGCATTCTACTAATTCCATATGCGAGACTGCATATGAGGAAACGTCAGTGGTACTTAAAAAGTTTATGGAGTCAACATTGCCACAGCCTGGAAACAATGATTCCTTTCATTCCCTGCCTAAAACAGGAGTTTCTTTGGTGGGCAGAGACATGTCACCAAAACATGGGACTGTTATTCACTCTACCCCCCTGCCACCCAAACCCTAACTACAGACTCATCAGACTATGCATGGGGGGCCCAGGGAGATGCATTCAGGGCAAATGTATATTATTTCGTATAAATGTTTTTAACTATGGATATATTGTAACAAAATGATATAGTGGAATACAAAGATTTAAGATTGTGCAGACGTTATAACAATAGCAGGAAGCTCAGAGTTGTATATAAATAATGGAGCGATGTGACTGTAAGGGCTGTCACTAATTCTTGGCACCAAAAAAGTTATATAAACACTGCAGCACCTGTATACTTTAGTTCTGAGGAAGCCTACATTTTGTCCAACTTTGAGGTTTTATTTTGGATGTACACACACTGATGTATTGGTCTGGAACCATTTTTTAAAAAAAACTTTTTTTTAGCGAGTTGTTTTGCAATAAATATTGTTTATCTGGAGCCTGCACTGCGTTTCCTCTATCTTTCGTTGATCAGGGGTTCCCATCCCCCTCCTGATAAGAGGCCTAGGCAAGACACTGATTATGAATCTTCAGATCAGGTTTCTATTTCTTTTGATCAGGAATTATCTATTCCTCCCTATGAGGATTCTGATGCAGAGGAGTCTGACTGCAACAGTGAATACACTCTAACATCTACATTTATGGTAAGTGTACACAACTGTACTACTTTACTGATGGGGATGGTGCATTTTTTAGCAGTGAGTGAGTCCATGGTTTTGGCACCAGTCAGTGGTTTGTGTAAGTAACTCTTAAGGTATATTGACATTGTTTGGGGATTCAGTGACTGCAGCTAATTTGCAGTTATCAGCAAACTTAGACACAGCCTCTCTGTTTTGGCTTGAACTTGTGAGAAGTACATTCCAAACAATAGGGGGCCCAACACTGATCCCTGTGGAACCCCACTGGTGACATGTCTGCTGGTTAAGGTAAAGTCCCCAACTTTGACTATCTGTCAGTGAGCCAGTTAGCAATCCACTTGACAACATAAGGGTTGATATTCAAGTGGGAGAGTTTCATTGATGGCCCAAATGTGGGATTGTCGAAGGCCTTGGCTAAGTCAAGGTAGGCTGTATGCACAGATTTTCCTTCATCTGTGGCTGTGGTGACATTTTCGTAGAAGTCCACCAGGTTTAATAAGCATGACCTGCCTTTGAGAAAATCAGACTGTTTTGGATCAAGGGTTTGGAGATGTCCTCTGTCCTTATTTATAAGGTCCGTGATTATTCATTTGCCTTACAAATAAAGCTGATTAAGGTTATGGGTTTGTAGTTCCCAGGGGTCTGTTGCTGTACCTCCTTTATGAAGGGGGATGACGGTTGCTGCTTTCTAGTCAGCAGGAACAAAACCCATACTCTTTAGTTGAAGAGGCTACCTAATGAAGTTGCTAACTCATGTTTTAGATAATTTAAAACACAGCCTAGGATGCCATCTGGTCCCATAGAGGCTGTGTTTTGGCCTTAGAGCATTAATGACTTGCTTTTTGGCGATGCAAGGTGGGGGAGATGTAGAGGGAGTGCTTTGTGGAATGTTTAGAGGGGACAAGGGGGTGAAATATTCACCATACCTGTTAGCTGGTTTCACAGGATCATTGCGCGTGATGCCATCTGTAGCTAGTTCAGCACATGTCTGGGTCCTACCTTTTAGATTACTTATATAGCTGAAAGAATGCCTTATATTTATCTTTAGCTGTGGTAGCTAAATCTTTTTCGCAGTTGTCTTTGGAGAATTTTACAAGTTGTCTTATTTGTTTGTTCAAGCAGAGGAGGGTGTTCTTCCAGTGTCTGGAACTCTCTCTTATTCTTAGATAGCAGTTGTTTCTTCTTGTATGCATTGTTAATGCTGATGTCTACTAGGGAGGCTTGTTTCTTAAGGATCTTGTTTTGATCCAGTCAGGTACAGCTGTGTCAATACATTTGTATAAGTGTTTGTAGAGGGCATTTGTGTATACCTTAGTGTAGTTGTCAGTGCCATCTGTGGGAACAGGTGCTTGAAAATGAATCCCTTTGGAAGGTATAATTAGCTTTGGTGTTTTTTTTTTTTTTTTTTTTGCGCCTGACTTCACCTGAGAGGGGTTTAGCCACTGTAGCTATTTCAGATGTGACCGATTTGTGATCAGATTTAACCAGTGAGGATCCTGTACTTGTGATGGTGCAACAGTCGCCCATCTTGGTGAGGACCAGGTTGAGAATATTTCAGCCCCTTGGGGTTGCATACTATTTGTTCCAGGGCATTAGTGTTAAAGTCCAGGAACCTTTGTGCGACTGTGTTTGGTACTCGTGTAAGTTTACCAGTCAATGTTGGGATAGCTAAAAAGCCCATGACTAGTATATTTGGTTGTAATTTGACTGAAGTAGATCCAAATAAGCAGGGTGGGTTTCTTGGTTCAGTGAAGGAAGCCTATAGTTAATGATGACTTGAAGGGTGGGTCTTACCCACAGTTACGTGAACTTGGAGCAACTCCATGGAGTTTTCCTGTTTGAGCAATCTACACGTGTATTTATCTTTGAAGATAGATTCTCACATGATCATTTTGCGGTCTGAAAGTGTGGAAGGCATTATAGCCTTGCAAGGCCAAGGTACTATCTGCATCCCTGAACAAAGTCTATGACTACACAGACATCAACATCCTCCAGGTCCGAGGAGTGCCTCCAAAGAGTGCAGTTTCTGATTTAAACTCCTAGCATTTAGCAGTATAACCATTAATTTATTTGTGAGTGATATTTTCATGTTGGAAATTTTGTTCTTGAGGCCTTGTTCAAAAAGGCTCTATGGGGGAGGCAAATGCTTTAGCCAGTAACCCTAAATCCCAGAGGTGACAGGTGAAGACCATCTCTGGCAAAGCAGCATGGTCTACCAACTATGTCATCCCATGCTGACAGGAACTGGATCCCCCTAGAGTGACACCAGAAACTAAGCCAATTGTTGAAGTCTGTCATTTTTTTTTTGTTTATATCGTGGTATCCTAGGTGAGGGTAGAATGCTGCTCAAGGCTATGGACATAGCTGCCTCGGACACGCATTCAGAGAGCTCAGTCATGTCTCTTCATATAGTCCATCGAGTTACATCTGAAGTCATTCACACCAACATCAGCTATGACAGTCATAACGGTGCTTATTGTTGAGAGACTTGAGATTATGTGTGATCTGATGGATCCTGGTACCCAATAGACAGCTGAATGTAACCTTGTTCAGGCTGGTGAGTGGGCCATCTGTGTGTCACACAATGGAGTCACGTATGACTATGCAATTTGGTTTAGATGTCCTTTGCCTTAGGGGCTTATTTTCCTGAGACACTGGTACTTGTGTTTTTGTTTGTATTGAGTGCTGTATTTATAGCATGTTTGTGTTTGGAAGGCCTCTGGTGTTTAAGTAGGTTTCTGGTGAGCATCTCCACGCATGGTTTACGTAGGAGATATAGTATGTGGTCTGATCACTGTTCAGTGTTACTATTCTGTGCATGAGAGAGCAAGGATTCCAGATTATTGGTGTAGATGCAGCTGTCAGAAATTGTACTTGGGTGATTTATTTATCTGAGACAAACCTTCCTCCATCTGTCCTAAAAAAAAAAAGTTGTTTAACCCTAGCAAGGGTATTTGTTACATTCCTCATATACAGCGCCTCACACTGGAATTAATGGACATGAACACGTCCTTGGCCCCCTTGAATGCTTTTGCTACTTCCAGCATGCATTATTTCCAAAATTCTGTGTTTTGAGTAAGAAAATGGAATCCTCTTAGTATGAGTGAGGCCATCAGGTTAGTTAAGGATTAGCACAATTCATGATTTCCGGCCAGAGCATGGTGTTTACTGCTGCTTCAGTCCAGTGACCCAGCATTAGTTGAGGGACAGCTTGAAGACTTCATCAATGTCAGGTACTTTGTGGAGATGAAAGTCCAGCACATGGACTAGCTGGAGGATTTTTTCAAGCATCACATTTAGGAGCATAATGGTTTTAAGGTATTAGTTACTGAACCCAGGTCTGTGTCCTTTGTACTTGGCTGCTAAGGGGCAGCACTCCATTAATAGGTTATTGTCCTTAAAGACCTTTTTATGCTCACATACCAGGTCATCTTTCAGATCCTCATCCTGTAATATTGCAAGGTTAATTAGCAGTACACTTCACTGGCACCCAACTTCAAGTTAGACCCAGGAGATTTAAAGGAGCAGAATGTGATCATGCAGTCTTGGCGACATTTATGGCTGAATCCCATTACCCCACCCCACACGTACCCATGGCAGCTGACAAGGACAGCTGCAACACTGGTACCGAACATATGTCTTCATGCTTGTACCCACCACAGTTTGCACTTTTTGTTTTCAGTCCTGTCTCAATGCCCTTCCAGTTGGTAGCACAGTAGGAGTTCATTCCCTTTCCCCAGTGTGGTTAAACTGAGATTGGTCCCTCATTCCCACTCTGTCCATCTGGCATCATTCCTGCCTTTTCTGCCTGACATTCAGAGCTTTGTATTTTGTTTTTTCACTGTAGCGGGTGTAGAGGATTGCACCTTTGATAACATTAACTGTAGAGGCCTGGAGTTTGGTGTCTTGCCCTACTACTTTGCTTCATTTTCAGGTGGGGTATCCTGTTTAAACAATCTTTACAGTAAGTAATGTAGCTGGTCAGAGAAGGTTTGGTGCCTTTCCACTCTGCCAGCATATATGCACCCATATTATCATCTTTTGGAAGGGCCACTGTAGAGGTAGGGTTAACATTAGAGTTTGTCCGTCTTTTGAATTGTTGATCTTTCTGACTTTCCTGTGCTGTTTCCTTTCTTTGAGATGGCTAGTGGTGGTTTCAGTTCTGGAAAGATAGTGACTTAGGTGACACTCTTGTGTGTGTGTGCACAGTTTAATAATGTATTACAGTATTTCATCCTTCAGCATAGTGGACTTCATCAGAACACACACAAATGAACATCACTTCCTTTTGTAACATTTACTTATCCACACATGATTACTCTAAACCAATGAAAAATACATTAAATAACAGGCATTGATGACTTGCATTAAAATATTGACCACAAAGAAAAATATAATACAAAAGTACTGTAAAGAAAAAAAAACCCAAACACATTCAAATTAGATTCTCATTTTCAGCACAGAAGCAATAGATGTCCTATTCATCTGTTGCAGTATTCTTAACATGAGGGAGTTCTCCACCATAGGCAACCCTATATCAACCAGTATACAAAAGCCTTTTACTACTGTAGGATGCGTGGTATGTCCCAAGTAAGCTGCTCTCGTACGGCGTCTGTAAAAGTGATGTATGCACATATCTACCTCAGAACCTTTCTGCCGCTAGTCTGAATGCCACCTTGGAGCGTCTGTATGTTTGCAGAGCCTTTAGCTATGTATGTTCCAGTGTATTCTCAGATAAATGCCCGGTTAGGAAAATTGTGTTTTATTTACTATTTTGTGGTAGGGTTCATGTCATCCAAAAAAGACAAATGCTAGTGTGGAAGACAAATTCCACATAAAGATAGCCATCTTCAGTGTGTGTTCTGCTTAGGGCCTACTCAGAACCACAGATCCAGTCCCATTTGGACCTTTGTGCCCAAGACCGTAAGAAGTAGACTTTCCTCCTTTTCCATTTACTTGGCAGATTGCAAGTGAAGTGTGCTGTATCTTTAAGAGGTACGTCAAGGCTATGTATGCACACACAAATTTCAGACACGTGCACTCCCTAGTGCCATTTTGTAAGAGCAGCCACACTGAGAGCATGCATGATCGCAGTTTGTATACAAGTTGTTAGTCAGTAAACCTGTATAGTGATGTTTGTATGCAATAAAGCTGCTTGAATGGAACCCATGAAGACTTTTCTATTGTGTCCAAAGTAGGAGAGCAACATGGTGTCAGAACTAAGATCTGTCTACTCTAAACACCTTTCTGGAGATTCCAAAATTCAAGATGCTGACTCTTCACCAGTTACTTCGTATGCTAGGCAAAGACGCCTGGTTGGCAACTTACCTGCACATCCCAGTCAGGGAATCTTGCAGAAGATACCTACACTTCAAAGCAGGCTACTTGCATTATTAGTTCTCTGCACTGCCCGTTGGCTTGTCTACTGCACCCAGGGTATTCACAAAGTGCCTGGCTCCAGTTATTGCATTTTGCAGGCAAAGAAATATTCAAATATATCCATACCTGGACGATTGTCTCATTCAGGCAGAAAACCAGGGCATACGTCTAAATCATCTGTCGTTTGTAAAAAGTGTTCTAACTTGTCTGGGGTGTACCATAAACGAAAAGAAATCACAACTGGTACCCCATCAACCGATTACATTCCTGGGTGCAAGCTTGAATACAACTGCCCAGATGGCTTTCCTCACGCCAGAGAAGCAAATTCATTTGGTAACTTACTTCAAACAAGTGGCCACAAAAACCCTGCTATATCTGCAAGGCAAATACTGCAAGCCTTGGGGTTCATGGCCTCCTGCATTCTTCTAATTCCATATGCAAGACTGCATATGAGGAAACTACAGTGGTATCTAAAAAGTCTATGGAGTCAACATTGTCACAGCCTGGAAACAATAATTCTTATCATACCTTGCCTATGCCTGGAGTTCCTATGGTGGGCAGAGGCCTGCCACCAAAACAAGGGACTACCATTCACACTACCCCCTGCCGCCCAAACCCTAACAACAGATGCATCAGACCATGCATGAGGGGCTCACCTGGCAGGGAAGTGATTCAGGGCAAATGGAACCCAAATCAAATGCACCTACATATCAATCAAAAAGAAATGTTAGCTGTACAGAATGCTCTGACAGCCTTCAAGTACTACATTCCTCCAGGACAACTAATGGTAGACAGACACCACTGTTATGTGGTACATAAACAAGCAGGGGGGTACACATTCCTACCCCCTCTGCAGACTAGCCATGGCATTGTGGAACACAGCCTCGAGCTACCAAGTGCACCTACAAGCTCAATTCCTGCCAGAAAAATTGAATACACTGGCAGACGAACTAAGCAGAAACCTCATGGACCCAAACAAGTTGAAACTGGAACCTCTGATTTTCAGCATGTTAACAAGCGAATGGGGGGCCCAGACATAGATCTATTTGCCTCCCCCCAGAACTACCAGTTGGACAAGTTTTGCGCAAGGACTTCCCACAAACAAGCCTGGAAAGTGGATGCTTTGTCCTTCAGCTGGAAAAACCTAACAGTTTATGCCTTTCTGCCTCTGCTGTCCAAAGTTCTACTAAAAGTCAAACGGGACAAACCAAGGATGATTCTGATTGCTCCAGACTGGCCACGCCAACACTGGTACCCCCTCCTGCGCAGTGTGTCACAAATATCTCCATGGCACATGCCTCAGATCCCTTCTTTGCTGTCTCAGCAGGAGAACCAAATTCTGCACCCTCAGCTTCCAACATTAAACCTTGTAACCTGGCTAATCACTTAAATCCTCCCTTATCCCTCAGCAAATCTGTGATGGATGTCATGTTGGAAGCGAGGAGACCTAGTACTAGAAACTCTTATGCTGACAAATGGAAAAGATTCTGTGTCTGGAACCAGTCTTTAGGGATGAGCACAGCCGTGCCCATTTTACCTCAGATTTTGCAATACTTAACTGAGATGCTTTCCAAGGGCCTGTCTTTTTCCTCCATTAAAATCCATGCCTCTGCTATTTCAGCTCATAACACAGAACCACTCCTCTTCTTTCATCCTCTGCTCAAGCAGTTTCTCAGAGGAGCAAAAAACATGACCACCCAGGAGAGCTCCTACCCCTGCCTGGGACCTTAACTTTGTCTTGGAGAAACTCACTCTACCTCCTTTTCAGCCAGCTGTTACTGCAGACTTAAAATTTCTTTCTTGGAAAACAGCCTTCCTTTTAGCAATTACTTCAGTTAGAAGGATATCTGAATTACAGGCCCTTATGACAGTGGAGCCTTTCATCATCTTTCATGCGGACAGGGTATCTCTCAGGACCAATCCATCCTTCATGCCCAAGGTCGTTTCCAGTGTGGCTCTTAATCAGTCCATTCATTTGCCAACCTTCTTTCCAAATCCACAGAACAAAGGGGAATGGTTTCTGCATTCCTTGGATGTGCACAGACAACTTAGATTCTACTTGGACAGGACTAAATCTCGAAGAAAATCTGAACAATTGGTGGTAGCATTTGATGCAGGGGCAGAGGGGAAGGCTATTTTAAAACAAACCATTTCTAAATGGATAAGCTATTCCATTAATTTCTGCTGTAAGCACCATGGAAAACCTATTCCCCAGGGGATCAGATCTCACTCCACCAGGGCTGCATCTACTTCTGCAGCATTTCTCAGAGGTGTTCCTACCAGGGATATCCTAGAAGCTGCTACCTGGAGTTCTGTACATACTTTCACCAAGTATTGTAAGTTACCAATTTTCTCTAAATCCAGAGCTGGCTTTGTCACTGCTGTCTTGCAGGGCCTTATAGAGCTGCCTCTAATGCTGTATAAACTCCTCCTCCCAGTCATAGCTTTGCGATCTACCCAAATCCAATGACTGCATCAGTGAAACACGAAGAACATAGTACAGTTGTGTACACTTACCATAAATGTAGATGTTCGAGTGTATTCACTGTTGCAGTCCTTGTTACCCTCCCTCCAGCCCCCTAGTTTTTTCTGGCTAAACCTCTCCTTTCCTTTACTATGCTTAAAAGCCTTTTTAGTGTATTTGCTTTTGGTTGGAGGTATACTTTTGTGTTTTTTGTGTTTATTTGCTCCCCTTTAGGGGGGCACCTGACATCTGGGGCAAGAAAACCTGATGTAATGGTGTCGGCTGCATGTTTTATACCCCTGACGTCATGGAAGAAGGGACAGCAATTGATGCAGGACCCAAGACTGTTAATCAGGCCGACTGAGGGCAACCTGCCAGCAGATTACCGAAGTGTAATGACTGCAACAGTGAATACTCTCGAACATCTACATTTATGGTAAGCGTACACAACTGTACTTTTTCCATATCTGGCGAGGAATTATGTCAGACCTCACAAAATTACAACATGGCCACCACACATGCAGGAGTTCAGAAATTGTTCTGATTTGAAACCATAGCCTTCCGAGTGGGTGAGTGAAGACATTCTCTCCCGTGTAAATTGTAGCTTGCTACAGATCCCCCACCTTGCCCCAGGATTCCCACTCCTCATTTCTTAATACACTGGAAAATATTAGGGTACAACTTAACATCCTAATAATGGGCGATTTCAACTACCCCACCATAACTGGGAAACCTACTCGTGTACCAAATCTTGTGCTCAACGTTTTCCGGAATTCATAAATTCCAATGCCTTGGATCAACTTATCCACACCCCCACCAGGGGCAGCAATATCCTAGACCTGGTCATTACCAACATGGGCAACCAGTGTTCCACACCAGAGGGTCAGTTCCTCGTTGGTCAGTTCCAACCACAAGCAAATCACCCTAGACATCCACATCCCAGCCCCACCCCCATTAGGGAAACCGCCGTATAAAATTTCTCCAAAGCCTTCACGCTTCTTAAGACAGAAGTGGCAAACTTCACGACACCCATGCTGACGGACAATAGAGGTACGACTGCTGAATCCTATACAATTGCACTTTATAAGCACTTACACGAGTGCATGGATCATGCAATCCCTAACAGAACCAAGATGCTATCCTCCAAAAAAAGGAAGCCAATTTGGTAGTCCCCTGCTATAAACCAACTCTACAACAGAAGAAAGAAACTGTTGCAAAAAAGAGTAAAATCCCATGATTGGAGGAACTCCGTGGTCAGCCTCAGTAAGAAGCTGAGATCCCTCATAAAATCCTCCAAAGCTAGTTACGAAAACAAAATCGCCACTGATTCTAAAGACAACCATAAAGCATTCTATAGCTATGTCAAGAATCTCAATGGCAACACTCAGATCTGCTCTTGAGTTACAGCACAATGGCACTAAATATACAGAACCAACTGATATTGCCAACATCCTAGCAGATAGGTTCAGTGCTAACTTTACCCTTCTCTCATCCCCTAAAGGGCCCATCTCTATACCGGAAGTATGCAAAGTACCTGTAATCACGGCTGCACAGGTAAAATCCAAAGCCAAGAACACAGCATCCATGGGACGTGACAACATCCCAGGCTGCGTTCTACACGAACTACAGAACAAACTGGCACCCCATTTAAGTACCATGTTCAGTCATAGCCTCACCTCATGCTTTGTGCCCAATGAATGGTGCACAGCAACAGTTACCCACTCCACAAAAGGGGAGCCACCACAGACCCCGGGAACTACCTGATGAGGCTGGTCTGCAAGGCTATGGAGCGTGTCATCATGGAACTTATAAACAATGACATTGGTAATCTCCAAACTCTGGACCCTACCCAGTTCGGGTTTGTAAAAGGCATATCATGTCTCCTAAACCTAATAGACTTCTTTGAAGCGGTCACCAAATCTGTAGATGAGGGTAAGGTGGTACACACAGCCTATCTAGATCTCGCCAAGGCTTTCAACACCATCCCCCACTCTGGAATTATAGACAAACTCACTAAACTAGGTATAAATCCCTATGTCACAAGATGGGTTGCCAACTGGTTCACTGACCGAACACACACTGTGAAAGTAGCAGACTCTATAATTCCAACTTCAGACCAGTGCCAAGTGGAGTACCACAGGGTTCAGTCCTAGGTCCTCTCCTGTTTGGTATTTACTTCTCTGAAGTACAGGCTAACACAGAAGGTCTTCGGCTAACAAAGTTTGCAGATGACTGCAAACTAGGAGCCATAATCAAATCTCGTAATGATGTGGACATCCTACAAAATGGCCTCACTGAGACAGATGCCTAGTGTCAAAGCCATGGCCTCAAGCTCAATGCCAAAAAGTGCATTGTCATCCCTTTTGGTAAGAACTCTGTACCCATGACCTTACCACATAGGCGGTAGTCTACTTAACACCGAAAGTGTGATGAGACCTTGGGACACAGGTGGACAGTAGTCTCTCCTTTGATAATCACATCGTCGCAGTAGTCAGGAAATCCTATGTGGCACACCTCATCACAAAAGGTTTCTCATTCAGGAAAAAAGAGGTCATTGTTCACCTCTACTCATTAGACCCATTATAGAGTACAACGCCCCTTTTGGTATGTACCTCACAAGACATCTACAACAACTGGAAAGGCCACAGAAATACCTCACAAAGAGGATTACCGGCCTCAAACAGATGCCCTACGCAGACCGTCTCAAAAAAACTCCAGCTTTACTCTGTCGCATATCGCCTACTCAGAGGCAATCTCTGCCTAACATACAAAGCTATGTCAAACCCAGAGCTGTTGGACATGCTCCACGTAAGGAAATGTGAAAGATATAACATTTACCTTGGAACAAATGTGTCCCTACCAATACCTCCTGTTGTTGTGTCATTCGGTTTATCCCGGTTAGGGGTCGCCACAGCGGAACTCCGGTCCGCTAATGTTTGGTAGTGGATTTTTATGTGCCGAGTTACCAGCCCTGATGCACAAACTTCAACGAAGGCACACCCATTCACGCATGCCTCCACACAGAAGACGCTCTAGCTGAGACTCGAACGCGACAACGTCTTGCTGTGAGGCAATAACGCTACCGCAGCACCACTACCCTAATATAACTGAATTAATACAGATCTTGTATACATTTCTAGTCATACACACACACACACACACACACACACACACAGATTTCCTCTTGGTATTCTATTTTGATCTTTGTATGAGAACATCTGTTCTTGTGCAAATGCTGACTTCAAACTTTCTTACTTAACTATGTCATATGATGCAGATTGTTTTCCTGTTGTCCAGCCTTTAAGAAACCAGATTAGCTTTTTTCTGACAATGTGAAAACATAATCCTGTTTTTACATTTTTGCTCTTACTGACATTGTAATGCATACATAAGAGGTCAGCTTTTACATTTTTGCTGATTCTGTAGGCAAGTTCCTTATTTTTCAAGCCACACTCATTTAGTATGGATTTGTTTGTGTCTTTTCGGCTTTTCCCGGTTAGGGGTCGCCACAGCGGAACTCCGGTCCGCTAATGATTGGCAGTTGATTTTTACGTGCCGAGTTGCCAGCCCTGACGCACAACCTTCAACGAAGGTACGCCCATTCACGCATGTCTCCACGCAGAAGACGCTCTAGCTGAGAATCGAACCGGACAGCGTCTTACAGTGAGGCGACAATGCTATCGCAGCACCACCACCGCAGTCATACTAATCACATTGCTAAACTCTTATTTCTACATTTAAGCAAGCTTTGTTTTATACCTTATTTATTTTGCATATTTGTAATAGAATTACTTTCAACCTTAATATTTTGTTGAGCATATTCTTACAATTCCCTCTTTATTTTAAAACGTACTCAAAACACTTTATAGGAAACTAAACCTTTAGTCTTCTTTTGATACAAGTCAAAATGCAATATTACAAAGTTATTACAATGATATTAAGCATTACTTCTAAAACTGAATGTGTTTAATACCGTTTTCTTTTACAGACTATTCTGTGATAATATTCCATTAGTCATGAGCTGTCTGCTTTAGTTTTATTTTTTAACTTGATTCATTTATTATTTTGCAATCACTGAATTTCATCTATGACTTAGAACTGTTCCATTAACTCTTTGCAACTGTTGAATTAACTCTCTACTTTTATTAATCATTTTATATCAAAAGATTAGAGCTAGACTAATATCTATGAGACAAAAACAGTGTGCTACTGCAGAAGTTATTTAGTGCTATAAATATACAATTTCAATGTCATTTTAACCATAACGTGGTCATCTCACTGAGCTGCCCATTAACTTTAATTGACAGTGAAGTATACACTGAAAAATGATGTTTACATTTTAGTCCATTAGCTGTATGAATACAATATTTTAATTTATTTTTTTCTCTAGCTGCGGTAACCAGTACTAGTACAGATAAAATGATGGTCCTAAAACCAGTGATAAAATAACAATTAGTAATAAAATTACAACTTGATAAATTACTCCTATACAGTGTATATCTACAGAGACTGTCTGCTAATCATGCATTTCAATCTAGTAGGTATCCTAAACCCATTTTTTTAAACATGGTTCTCCACACATATTCATTGCTAGACATTAATTTCATTTGTACTGAACTCTTTTGTATTTGTACATACAAAGACTGTAAAGTACACTTAGTCCAATCTACAAATTTAGTAACAATATCGAGCAAAGTCCATCAAGCAAAATCTTGGAAAGTTCTTATGTTTCTTTAGAAGTATCTAATAGAATTGCCGCCAGAGTCAACTACATACCCAGCCTTTAGAAACATTTATACTTTTTGCATACCAACATTATCTTGCCAAAAACATATTAAAATAGTGACCATTTTTGTCCAATTTTTACATATCTTTACTCTCTCTCTTGTATAACTTTAATAAAGTAATTTTAAGCCATCTCTTGTATAGCTTTACAGTTTAACAGGTTGTAAATACAATTTAATACTAAAGAATACAGTAATAAAATATCTTATCCTGTCAGGTTTAATCCAGTGTTTCTAATGCACTTATACCTATTTTCCCCTCCCCCCTAAAAGAGTATTGTCAAGAAGGAATGAGATATTTCTTCCTGTAGCTTTATTTTAGACCCTTTTGCAATACATACTGCTCACACAGTCAGTGTAAAACTGAGAAAGTACCCCTCCCCCTGTAATACTGCACTGTTGTTTATTTGCTTTATAATGTATGTCAGCCCAACACTTTGGTTATGCATTTGCTTTATTAGGTTATTAAACTATAGACCTTTGTCTGATTTGATCATTTTTTTTAGCTGTTTTCAATGACCGAATATATTTTTTTCTGTTGCCTTTGCTGTCTACTACTAATATTAGTTATTTGTACCTTCCTGTATACTTTATTTGAACTGTATGTATACTATAGCCCTTCTGCTGGCTGCACGTGCTATAACTGAGTTTTTTTTACTTTTAATATTTACCTTTTAATATTTACAACCAGATTATCAGTGACATATGCACAACTGTGATGTTTTATTACAATTACCAAATAGTGTTACATGTGCATATTAAACAATTACGTCTTAACTATAAGTTTTTAGAAAAACTCAAGCCATTTGTCTGGCAATCAGTCTTGTTTTTTTATCTTCTTTCCAACATTTCCTGTAACTATTCATCCAGTCTAAGAAGGTCTGAGCTCACATTTCAGACTTTTTAAACTATAGTTGATCCTTTTAGCATTTTTCCTTTAATCATCTGTTAATACGCTTGCAATTTAATAGTAAAATGCAGTTATAAAACACTTAGTATTATATTTGTGATTTGCATAACTATGCATTTATACTACATAACTAGACATTATTTTACAATTAGCTTACATTTTTTTTACTTTGATTTCAGTATTTTTTTTATTTATTTAACTGCCCTGCCATTCATTTTACAAAGACTGTTCGACTAATACCATCTGTGATTTTATTTCTTTTTAAAATTCAGAACTTTAATTGTTTGGTGTGGTGTTACTATACAATTATAAAAAAAATGTAAAAAAAACATATATTCATATAACTAGCACATGTTTATATTTGCTGTTGTCTGCCTGTTATTTTTGTGCAGTGTAACAGATGTACTTTAGATGAAAAGAAAATACATGCATGTCATTCTTTTGACTTTAAATCTTTATTCAAGCATGTCAGTCTTGTGACTTTAAATCTTTACTATTGTTAACTAGAAATGTTTTGTTTACCTTTTGACTATGCTATGAGAAAGGCAGTCATATGCTCTGCTTTACTGAAGTACTGATAAATAACTGAATGGACGTTTTAAACATTTGAGAATGATTTGTCCAGACATCAGATCTTACCATTCTACCATGTATGCTTAACCATTTTTAAAACTCAAACATATTATAAAATGTGAGAGTGTTCAATCTCGCCGTTTGTTCTTACACCTGGGTTCGGAGCCGATCCTCGACTCCGTGTCGGCCGCTTGACAAAGCTCTGCATCGAGAAGAAGCTCGAGACCAACCTAACTCCCACAATCCCCCTCTGCCTTTACCTCAGATCTAGTTTGTCGCTGCAAAGATCGCATCATTTTGATGAGCTCGGACCACCTGAAAGCTAAGATTGATTATTTCTTATAATTCTTTCATTAGTTTTTGTATACAGATTTTCTCAGATTGACTGTGTATGTGTGAGTAGTGTATCGAGGGTTTCTCGGTTCCGTATATAAGTTTTATATACTTTTATATACTTTTGAGTTTTCCCTCTGGGCCTACCCCACCCTTAACTGGATTTGACTATTGGATGTGGCTTAAGTACCTGGATTTGACAAATATTACTGGCTTTGACTTTCTTTACTGGATTTGACATTACTACTGGCTTGTCACTGTTTTCTGGATTGGAATTTGTTATGTCAGAAAAAGCTAAATCAGGCTTCAAACGGTGCCAATGTGGACAGAAGATGTCTGTCACAGACGATCATAGTTCCTGCGTCTACTGTCTTGGCCCTCTCCATCTGCAGGAAGACTGCTCTATCTGTCATTCTTTCAGTGGAAGGGTCATGACAGGCGCAGGAAACTTATGGATAGGGGTCTTTTGAAGCCTGCATTCCAAGAGGCTCTGGATGCATCAGACCAGGCATCTAAATCCTCGAAGGGATCGAAGACGTCGGAGCCCAAGTCATCGGCTCCGAGCTCTTCATTCAAAGTTCGATCACCGGTTCCACAGACTTCGGGGCCGAGTGTTGAACTGTTGTCAGTTACCGAGCCTCGAGTCTTAGAACCGGTGACGGAGCTTCCTCCTCCTGCACTTTTGAGGTCGGCTCAGTCTTCGATTCCTTCGACGCGTTCTTCCAGGCCCCTCTCTGACACCGATGTAGACCGCATGGTGCAGAAATTGATGGAGAATACAGCCTTGTCCAAACTCATCTCTGTCTCTTCCCAGTTGGTGTCGAGACTCGAAGGCCTTCCCTTATCTCCACCTGTTCCTCCTCCGAGGCCTATCCAGTCTTCGGAGCCGGGAGAGGCTGACCTGGTGATTGTGGAGCCCTCGGTACCAGAGCCGTCCTTTTCTCGGTCGGTACCGTTCACCTCGACTCCGTCGGATCCAGTACCGGAGTCTCTGAGCCGAAGATCCATCCTTGGGTCCGGGACTGAGAGTCGGACCGATGTTTCGGTTCCGACGCTCCCTCTCGGGGCCTCGGCTCCGTCCTCGGGGTCGATGCCTTCGGTGCCTGTCTCGGGAATTCCTCCGACTTCTTCGGAACCGGGGGATACCTCGACTCGGGACCCGGGGGCCTTCGAACTCATGAGGAAGGTGTTGCCTGTTCAGACAACCACTTCAGCAGAAACAGCTTCTCCTTCCCATAAAGGGCCGTTATCCTCCTCTGCACCCATGGCTACATCTAAGCGTCGAGCACCAGTGTCTCAGCCACCCCTAGAGGGTGCCCCTTCTTCCTCTGAGGCTTCTTCGGATGCCCCCCCCCGAGGAAGTTCCGAGGAAAAGATTGTGTAAGAGGAGACACTTAGATTCTCCACAAGAATCATTGACATCGGACACTGACTTAGATGAGTCAGAAGGGTCCCCAAAATCACCCTCGGAGGATGTCTCCTTTTCTGACATCCTGGAGATCCTAAAGCAGAGAGGTGATTGGCAATCCCTCCCCCCTTCTGAGGATGAGTCAGTCTTGCTGAAGGCATTCGGTGCTCGCCCTTCCTCCTCCTGGGTCACTCCGCCCTTAGATGAGTTAATGGAGCTGATTGCTCGAAGGGCGTGGGAGACACCTGACACGGTGGAGCCAGTCCCTAGAAAGCCTAACAAACTTATTACTGCCGACCAAGATGAGGCTTATCTGACAAAGGGAGTGCCAGTGGACGCTATGGTGGTGGCAGCGGCCACGAAAAAGGAGATGTCGGAATCTTCCTTATCTGTCCATCCGCCTAATAGAGATTCTAGGACAATGGACAGATATGGGAAGCGCATTTTTAGTTCAGCGGCTTTTTCTATGCGATCCCTGAACTATTTGACCCATTTTACACGGCTACAGAGGGATCTAATCAAAGAGTTGGGAGATACCCTCGAGGGTACTACAGATGCTGCTGTCTCGGAGAAGGTTACAGCACATCTCAATACCCTTACTTCTATTGTAAACTCGTCCATGAGGCTGATCTCATACGCAGCCGAAGGATCGAGTAGGGCAGCAGCTTCAGCGATTGCTCTTCGTAGGCAATCCTGGATGCGCTTATGTTCATTTGCGGAAGCCTTTAAGTCTTCCTTTACTAACGCCCCGTTTGATGGTGCCACTCTCTTTGGCCCTAAAGTAAAGGAGACCCTTACCCGGTGTGAGCAAGAGGGAAAGACTCTGCTGTCGGAGTCCGTTTTTCCACCCCATCCAGACCGTACCCCAAAGGGCAACGTGGTGGAAAAATGTGGTTTCGAAAACCCCAGGGTTCTTTTCCAGGCGCACAGGGTGATACCCCCTCTAGAGGCAGAGGAGGGGGTAGAGGTGGAAGACGTCGCCCTGGCGGCAGAGGGGGTCCGCAAAACCAAGGTGACAGGGATACACTCCCCGGGAAACCTTTTCAGCACTCCTGAGAGGAGGCCCGACTGTCCTGCTCTGGAGGCAGTCGGGGGTCGCTTAGCTTTGTACCCTCAGGCCTGGCAAAATCTTACATCAGACAATTGGGTAAAAAGCGTTGTTACCAGAGGCTACAAAATTCCCTTTCTATTGCCCCCAATTCCACAGAAAAGACTCCCAGATGTGCCGCCCCATCTGCGAGGCCCTGCAGCTACAGAAATTTCAAAGCTGCTAGAAAAAAGTCATCCAACCAGTCCCAGCGGACCAAAGAGGATTCGGAACTTACTCAAGGTTCTTTTTAGTTCCAAAAAAGACAGGGGACTGGAGGCCAATTCTGGACCTAAGCAAACTCAATACCTTCATCAAGAAAGAAAAGTTCAGAATGGTCACGCTTCAATCGATCCTTCCATTTTTACAGAAGGGCGACTGGATGTGCTCAATAGATCTAAAGGACGCATACTACCACATCAAAATGGCCGGGCGTCCAGGGATCACTGCGCT
Source organism: Protopterus annectens (assembly GCF_019279795.1). Taxonomy (NCBI): domain Eukaryota; kingdom Metazoa; phylum Chordata; order Ceratodontiformes; family Protopteridae; genus Protopterus; species Protopterus annectens. The sequence continues at coordinate 585,718,295 of NC_056743.1, read as the reverse complement.
TCGGCTGGGAGCCAGTCACTTTCAGTTTTGAGCCCTGCCCTTTGGTCTGACCTCAGCCCCCAGGGTCTTCACCAAATGTATGGCAGTGGTAGCGTCTCACTTGAGACGCCTCGGATTCCAGGTGTTTCCGTATCTGGACGACTGGCTCCTTTCTGCCACCACCGGGCGTCGACTGATTCAGGCCAGGGATTACACACTACAACTTTGTGTTCATCTCGAATTTCCGTAAATTTCGAAAAATCTTTACTACAGCCATCACAGCATATCTCATTCATAGGAGCAGAATTGGATACGCATTGCTTAATTCTAAGGCTTCCCCCAGAAAGGATAGCCTCCCTACAAAACCATATATCTCTTCTTCTTTCATCCAGAAAATCCCCAGCGAAACTGGTTCTGAAGGTTTTGGGTCTCATGGCAGCTTCTCTCATTGCGATACCCTTGGGAAGACTGCACATGAGAGTTCTTCAATGGCTACTGTTTGCACAATGGTCGTTCCAAAAGTTACCCCTGACACACGAAATCTACATCACAAACATATGCAAATCGCACCTGGCTTGGTGGCTTCGGACTTGCAATCTCTCCAGCGGAAGACCATTTGTGCTACCCACTCCAACAGCAACGGTGACCACGGACGCTTCCCTGATAGGGTGGGGTCGCATCTTTCAGGGACAGACAGTCCAAGGCGAATGGACCAATTTGGAATACAATCTGCATATCAATGTTCTGGAGTTGAGGGCAGTGTTTCTAGCATTGCAACACTTTGCTCCCCTTCTTCCTCTAGGGACAATTGCAGTCCAGACGGACAACATGTCTGTAGTCTGGTACATAAACAAGCAAGGGGGAACCAAGTCTTACCAACTATGCAGAGAGGCCATGAGAATCTGGCAATGGGCGGAGTCCACGGGTCGCTTTCGGATAGCAACGCACATCCCGGGGTTATCCAACGTCATAGCGGACAGGTTGAGCAGAGCCATCCTGTTACCTCACGAGTGGTCCCTCAAACAGTCAGTTGCGAAGGAGATTTTTCGCAAGTGGGGCCAGCCTTCCTGCGATCTGTTTGCGTCTCCAATGAACGCCAAATGCAGAAGCTATTTTGCCCTATTACCCCCTCCAGGGGAAGTCCCAAGGGACGCTCTGGTTCACGATTGGCCCCCAGGTCTCCTGTACGCTTTTCCTCCTGTTCCCCTGATTTCAAAATTTCTACAGAAAGCCAGCAACCTGCAAAGGACAATTATCCTCATTGCCCCATTCTGGCCTCGTCAAATATGGTTTCCCTTTCTTCTAGCACACCAAATGCGGGAACCCTGGATCCTGGACCCAGAGCCGGATCTACTGACACACTCGTCAGGGGCTCTCCACCCGTCGCTTCTCTGCCTCAAACTAGCAGCTTGGCTGCTCCGCTTCCCTTCTTAGCCAGGTCTGATCTTCTATCTCCTGCAGTTCAAAATATCCTGGTGGCTTCTCATAAAGCATCCACTACAAGGATTTACACCAGTAAATGGAAGCGTTTTGTGCATTGGGCAACTACACAACAATTGGATCCCTTAGTAGCTCCTCTGAATAAGGTCTTGGAGTTTTTGACCGAATTGTTCCACCAAGGGGCTTCTCCTGCCACTTTGAGAGTGCAATTAGCTGCCATATCGAATTTTCATGTGGGAGAAAGTGGGGCTCCTATTATGGCTCACAGACTTTGTAAGGCCTTTCTAAAAGGATCTTTCCATATTAGACCACCAGTTAGAACTCCTACTTCACCTTGGAACTTGAACCTTCTTTTGTCACAGCTGATACTACCACCTTTTGAACCAGCCTCTTCCTGTCCTTTGAAGTTTTTGTCATGGAAGACCCTTTTTCTGGTGGCTATCACATCGGCCAGGCGGGTATCGGAGCTTCAGGCTCTTTCAGTTCAACATCCTTATTTAATTTTTCACCCTGACAGAGTTTCTGTTCGCACTAATCCATCCATTCTTCCCAAAGTTTGCTCCGTTAATAATATTAATCAGTCCATTGAACTGCCCACATTTTTCAAGAACCACTCCAATAAATTGGAATATATGTTACACAAGTTAGATGTTCATAGACAACTCAGATTTTACTTGGACAGAACAAAGGATCACAGGAAAACAGACCAGCTCTTTGTGGCCTTCTCAGACTCCAAGATGGGTATGGCAGTTACAAAACGAACCCTGTCCAAATGGCTTTCTGACTGTATTATTTTTGTCTATACTGCCTCTGAGCAAACTTTACCTGTCAAGCCCAAAGGGCACTCTACAAGATCAGTATCTACATCCCTGGCTCATGCAGCTCGCCTACCGTTAGACACTATTTGTGCGGCTGCCACTTGGTCTAAACCACATACCTTCATTTCTCATTACAAAGTGGACAGGATTTTTAGGGACAGGGCAACCTTTGGTTCCACTGTGCTCAGGAACGTTCTCCCCTGAGTTCCTCAGGAACACGGAGCTAGGGACGCTACCCAGGTGTAAGAACAAACGGCGAGATTGAACACTCTCACATATAGAAGTTATGTCCTTACCATAACGTTCCATGTGGAGTGTTCATCTCGCCTTTGTTCTTACATTCCCACCCTCCCACCCTCAGGAAGAACGTCCAATTTAGGTGCCTGGTTTGTTTCTCCTGCTTCTGCCTTGAGCAGTTGTTGTACTATGTAAATAGGTTTTTCTTGTTTGGTATGAAAGTGTTATGCTCTCTTCTGTTCTCTGCTGGTTTGCTTGCAAACTAGATCTGAGGTAAAGGCAGAAGGGGGATTGTGGGAGTTAGGTTGGTCTCGAGCTTCTTCTCGATGCAGAGCTTTGTCAAGCGGCCGACACGGAGCCGAGGATCGGCTCTGAACCTAGGTGCAAGAACAAAGGCGAGATGAACACTCCACATGGAACGTTATGGTAAGGACATAACTTCTATTTTCTTTTGTACAGATCAGCTGTAGTTTTCTGCTCTTTCCCAATGTTCTCTTAAGCTCAGTTGTTGTATGGAGGAAGTCGGTCTGTCAGTTCAGCTAATTTATTTTCAAGAGTTTTCTGTAACTCTGCATGGTCTTTGACATTTTTCAGTAACCTGTTCTGCTGAATTTAAAGCTCCTCTACAGTTTTGAAAAATGTTTGTATAACTTGTCTAAACTTCCTGAACTCATTGTGTCTTGTCTTTTAGACATTTATCACCTTCTTTTGTAACAAGATGTACTAGCGGTTCTGTCAGTAACTGATTTGACTGTTGTAACTCTGAAATAAACCTTTTACATGTGGTGACAGGACATAACTGTTCAACTTCTGAATATAATGGAAACACTTTACCCTTAGTTAATTTTTTATCATGAAAAGTTCTGTCTTCACAGTCTATTTTTTAGCAATATCATGCAATACTTTTTTATGATATTGTACACAAATTGCAGTTTCTGCTGAATCATAAACATTTGTCATACCCCACATGTTTTTTTTTTGCGATACCAGTGAAATATTGTAATCCATTTGCATAATGCCTTGCTATCAACTTGCCCTGATAAGGTTTTACATTTCCTAATGTGCTGTGTATACCAACATTGCAATTCAAAAGGAAAGCTTGGCTTACACCTGCTTGAATTCTGTCGAATAGCATCCGTACTAAAAATGTGACAGAAAAAAGTCTTAACGGTTAGAAAAAAAACAGGTGATCAGGCTGTTGCTGATGGCTGGAAAAGTTTGAGTCACTCAAGAAGCTGGGGAAACGCAACAGGCAGCGAACTGCTGTGTATAGTAGATGTCCACCTTTCTTGAAGAATTAATTGCACTGCAACTTTCCTGGACTTCAGGCTCAATCTGGATTCAGACGTCTGAAAAACTTTACTACTACAAGCTGCATAAACTGGAATACTTCTGTTTAGGATTTACACATACATACCGATGTTAGTTACTTCAATTTAAATAAAACAAATGAGCCGGCGGAGTGAATGCTCAGCGAAGCTCCAAGAACAACGAAAAATAAAATAAAAGTAGATGCCGCTGAGCAAAACAATGGAGGATATCGAAATAATACAGTCACATAGATCTCTTAAATCCAATGGCCAATGAAAATAATGGTCCAAAAGCAGGCAAAACTTATAAAAAAGCAGGTTAATTTATAAAAACAGGTGAGCGCTTTCGCAATAGCTTCTTCAGACCTTAACACATAGAGTATCGGAGAACACTACTTTAAAAAGACAAAAAGGCGCCAAAATCCTATCCACATCTTAAAAGTATATGACTCATTGGAGCCCATTAAAAACATCATATATAACTACCTGTAGACAATTGATAGACAGAGCAGCTTGTGAGTACTTCTGGACAAAATAGTATAAACAAACAACCATCATTAAAAAAGGTAAAAGAGATATATATAAAGGATGTGACAGTGTCTATAATATTCAAAATACATGTATACATATGCAGTAAGTCAGATAGAACCTGTTGGCCACAGTATAAAATTATAAAACTCTTAACATCTCTTGACCACAACCTCCTAGATTTCAGCAATGGACGTAGGGGAACCCTTCCATTTAGACCTGGGGTAGTATCAGCCCTGAACTTGATAATCCAATGGATTTCCCTGGTCTCTGTGTAATTGCTGATGTCCCCTCTTCTATATGTTCTTGAGATCTGTTCCAGAATTCTAAACTTGAATTGGTGCTCTATACCTTCCTCATTCGTGTGCTTAGATAGTGCATTGTGTAGACTACCCTTCCTCGTATGGTACACATGCTCACGAATCCTATCCCTTAGTGTCCGATTAGTCTTGCCTACATAATAGGCTGGACATACTGTGCAACAAGCTAAATAGACCACATCTCTGGACATGCAGTTACCTCTCGTTCTAATATGGTAAATGCCAGAGCCATAGGGATAGTAAAAATCAGGGTCAGTCGCTATATATGAACAAAAGTTGCACTTATTACAGGTGGTCATATAGGGACTTGATGGAATAGAAGGATCATGATATATCTTCGGGTAGCAGAGCAAACTCTTTAAATTCTTTTTGTTACGATAAACAAACCTGGGTCGAACACCTGTGAGACTCTTGATGGTTGGGTCCACTGATAGAACATGCCAATGTTTAGAGAAGACATCTTTGAGTGCACCAACATCCCTGGTATAAAAAATAGGAAAAACAATTCCATCATCTAGATAAGATCCACCCCTGTTACTATTCAAATCATTCCCTACTTCTCCTGTATATATTTCCATGGCACCTTCTGAAAAATATGGTTTCGCTCTATCTGCCCTCAGATGCTGAACGTCCCCCATCCCTCTAGAGATGTCCAAGTGGTTATAGCCACGTTCCATTAGCTTGCTGCTAAGATCTCCTAATTCACTCTCCAGATGAGAGTCTAGGGGTGTATATCTAGACATCCGCATAGATTGTCCCTTCACTATGTTCTTGTATACATAGCCAGGATGCATACTTGAGCGATGCAACAGTGTATTCCTATGACAAGTCTTACGGTACACACCCGTATTGACTATCCCACATGGTAATTTATCAACAAAGACATCTAAAAAAGGGATGGTGGTCCTCGACCAATCCATAGTGAACTTCAAAAAGGTGACAGAGGCATTGATCTGTGTAAAGAGGGATTCTAGTTGTGTAGAAGTACCACTCCATACAAGGAAGAGATCATCTACAAAACGCCTATAGAATGGTACGAAATCCTGGAACAAACCATTCTGAAATAGATAGCTATGTTCCCATTCGGCCATGACCAAGTTGGCGTAGCTATTGGCACAAGAAGTGCCCATAGCTACGCCATCTCTTTGCAAGAAAATCTTCTCATGAAAACAAAAAAGATTGGACTCTAGAACGATACCCAACAAAACAAGAATCAGATCAACATCATAACTCAAGGATAAGGTGGTTCTCCTCATATAAGCACCTATCATTGCTCTACCTTCCTCATTGGGTATGACCGTAAATAGGGACTGAACGTCCATAGTAACCCATATGAGGTCTTCAACACCAGAACAGGTGTTGACATACTGATAAAAATCCAACAAGAACTGTCTAGTGTCCCTGAGAATAAACCCATTAGCATCAACTAATGGTCTGAGTTGTGCTTCGACAAAAAGCGACAGGGGTTCTGTTGACCACCCTCTCCCTGCAACTATAGGTCTCAAAGGTGGACGTTGTAAATCTTTATGGATTTTAGGGAGGCCCTGAATGGTAGGTAGTAGGGGATGAACCACATTAAAAAATTCATAAAGAGAAATGTCAATAGTACCATTATTAAAAAGTCCAAAAAGTGTGGAACGTATTCTCTCAATGATGATGTCTACCCTGTCGTTAGTGATGGGAACATAAAATCTGTCATCAGACAACATCTGTAGCATGTCATGGTTGTACCTGTCCACATCAAAGACTACAATCCCACCTCCTTTGTCTGCGGGTCGAATGATGATCTCTCTGTTATTGCGAAGGGAGTCCAAAGCTCTTCGTTGTGGAAAGCAAAGCTGAGGTTATATTTTTTCTTCCTACTGCCAAGATCTGACTTCTCCATCCTGTAGAGTTCATCTTCAACCAGTTTGCTATATGCAGCAACCAAGGGGTGCATGGGGGGAAGAAATGTACTAGGTGTCCTAAAAACAGAGGTATTGGATCTCATGTCTGTGCCCTTGAAAAAAATCTTCATGGACAAATTTCTGACAAAAAGCTTGAAGTCTTTCAATGTCTCTTCATAATTGCTATCCGAAGTCGGAATAAAGGTGAGACCCTTAGAAAGGACTTGTATTTCATGTTCAGTCAAGGAGTGACTGGACAGATTGAAGACAAGTCCTAATGTTTCCCCTCCCACATCTTCTTGATTGTCCGATTGGGTGGACGATCCGGGGATAGTTTCCTCTTGTATCTCCCCTTGGTGTTCTGATACACCCTCTCCTCGTTTGTGGACACCCTGATGGGAAAAGGGTGTCTACTACCCCTCTGTTGTGGAGAGTTCTGTATTGGAGAGTCCAAGAGGCGTGTAGAATCCAGACCATCACTTGTTCTGTTCAATGCATGAGAGGCAACTTTCCTTCTAACAACTGGCTCTGAGAAAGGAACCGGTGGCTCAGCCCTGGTAACTGTATTCACATTAACATCCAGGTTGGTGATATCCAACGGCTCCTGGATTGAATCCACACCAACGGGTACAGTATTATCTGCGACAGCAACAGAGCCAGTATTGCTGTTGTCCAAACACACACCAGGATTCTCATCCGTGCCTGCATCAGCTACATTCCTGGTGGAAAAGCCATCTGTGGAAAAGCCATCTGTGTTCCCTAAGTTGCCTGTGTTCCCTAAATTGGTAGAGGAACGAGCGCCTGCTGTGGAAACCTGTCGGACATCATTGGTGATACTGTTGATGTCATTGTGTCTGGGCCAAGTGAAAATATGGCCCAAACGGAAATCTGTGGTATCCCTCTGGAGCTTCGCCCTTTTCTGATTGAAAAGGCGGCGCTCATAAATAGAAACATTATTCAACATTCCATTCAGAGCCTGATCCACTACAGAAACCGGAAACACATTTAGAATGTCATTCTTAGCTTTTCTAACATCCTCCCTAAGTTTCTCCTCTAAAGGGAAAAAAAAAGCGTTCATTAATTTCATATATTTGAGGCTTACCTCAATATTAAGTTGTTGCCAATCGTACAATAATTCCGGGTAAAGGGTGCCCGTTGTTGGCATCTTTAACACCCTAAGGCCTCTAGGTACCAGACGGCGCTGTAAGCAAACCTCAAAGTGCTGCCGTTGAGTTTGCATGCGCTTCAATTTAAACATGTCCTGCTCCAATCGTTCCACGGCCCGATTCAGCCCTTCACGGTCATAATCCAGGATGTTCGTGGGGACTGAACCATCATCTTCTTCCACAAACAACACCAACGGATTCCTTTCAGTGCGCAAACAGTCAGCAAACCGATCCAGGAACGGACATGACATCACCGGTATTTCCTTATTGCTAGGCAGCGTGTACGGCAGCTCAATAGAGACTGATTCTCCTCCAATCATGCCTCCACCGGTTCGTATGAGCTCGTAGTAACTAAAATAAAACAAATGAGCCGGCGGAGTGAATGCTCAGCGAAGCTCCAAGCACAACGAAAAATAAAATAAAAGTAGATGCCGCTGAGCAAAACAATGGAGGATATCGAAATAATACAGTCACATAGATCTCTTAAATCCAATGGCCAATGAAAATAATGGTCCAAAAGCAGGCGAAACTTATAAAAAAGCAGGTTAATTTATAAAAACAGGTGAGCGCTTTCGCAATAGCTTCTTCAGACCTTAACACATAGAGTATCGGAGAACACTACTTTAAAAAGACAAAAAGGCGCCAAAATCCTATCCACATCTTAAAAGTATATGACTCATTGGAGCCCATTAAAAACATCATATATAACTACCTGTAGGTATATATATATAAAGGATGTGACAATGTCTATAATATAATTGCTGAAATCTAGGAGGTTGTTGGTCAAGAGATGTTAAGAGTTTTAGAATTTTATACTGTGGCCAACAGGTTCTATCTGACTTACTGCATATGTATACATGTATTTTGAATATTATAGACACTGTCACATCCTTTATATATATCTCTTTTACCTTTTTTAATGATGGTTGTTTGTTTATACTATTTTGTCCAGAAGTACTCACATGCTGCTCTGTCTATCAATTGTCTACAGGTAGTTATATATGATGTTTTTAATGGGCTCCAATGAGTCATATACTTTTAAGATGTGGATAGGATTTTGGCGCCTTTTTGACTTTTTAAAGTAGTGTTCTCCGATACTCTATGTGTTAAGGTCTGAAGAAGCTATTGCGAAAGCGCTCACCTGTTTTTATAAATTAACCTGCTTTTTTATAAGTTTTGCCTGCTTTTGGACCATTATTTGCATTGGCCATTGGATTTAAGAGATCTATGTGACTGTATTATTTCGATATCCTCCATTGTTTTGCTCAGCGGCATCTACTTTTATTTTAGTTACTTCAATTTGACTGAAGTGAGCCTCTGCAGAACTTACCACTACTCCCCCTGTGTTCGAATGCAGGTAGGCTCGCCATTGAAAAATTAATTTTAATGTGCTAAGTAAGGTGCTGTTACTGTGATGCCTCCGAAGTCTTCTTAAGACACACAGTCTTGCTGGCTGGATTTTGATGAATTCAAAGTCTGGATGTTCTTCGTCTTCCATTGCTGCAGTCCTTACTATTGGGTATAGTTCGCATCCAGTCGGCCCGAATACCAGAGTATAAGGCTGACGTCGGTCAGGGCGCATTAGACTGACGTCAGTACGTCAGGGTACTAATGCGCATGACCGGCGTCATATCCTCAGTCTTTTTTGCCGCGTGATCCGATGCAGAAGCAGTTTTGCGAGTGCAGGTTGGCGTTCTGAAATATTTCCGAAACCGGAGTTTCAGACCGAATCAGAGTTGGCTAAGTACCCCGTTGGGGAATATTTTGGTTTTTTCTTGCCTCAGTTTTTAACCGGATGTCAGAAAAAGTGAATAACTGTATTTCTTGTGGGAAACAAATACCTCATAGGGATTACCATACATTATGTATACCTTGTTTAGGGCCTGAGCACGACGTTGTTGGTTGCCGCTCTTGTGCTAAGTTTAACAAACGCACTATTAAGAGGAGGTTAGACTGTGCCAGATTAGTGTTTGGGAAGCGTTGCAATTATAAAATGCCGTCGGATGCTCCGACGCCCGCTTCATCCAAGAAGCGCAAGGACAAAACAGCGAAGCCTAGGGTTGATGAACCGGCAGTCCCAGACGTCGGTTCTTTAGATGGCTCAGTGGAGCCAGAGGTTTTGCCAGGAGTTTCTATAGAGTCTCAGGCAGAAACTTTACTGTTACAGGATGTACCCTCTCAGGAGGCAGGCCAGGCTGAGGGGGCTTCTCAGGTAACTATTCTTCCCTCTCTTCCCAAAGTAGTTAGAGCCTCTCCTTCTGTTGCCAAAACTTCTTTTAGAGGTAGGCCAACTTCAGCTTCAGTAGGGGCTTCTCCTAGCCTTCGGGTTCTGTACCTAAGAAACATATGCTTAAAATGGCAGAAGATTTGATTACTATGATTAGAGGTTCTATGGGCCCTCCTGATAAGAGGCCTAGAGTGGAACCAGAGTTTGACAGTTTTGAACAGGGTTCAGGGGCTTCTGAATCTTCTGCGGAAGATTTGCAGGAGTATCCTCATTATTCTGATTCTGATGTGGATGATGCCACTCCTTGGCTTCTCCTCCTGAGGATTTTTCATTTTCAGAGACTCTGCATTCCATGAGGGAGCACTTTAAATGGGAAGGCCAGGATTACTCTGATTCCAGGAAGAGGCTTAGGGAATTCTTGTTTTACCCCAGCATAGGCCCTTAGCTATACCTCCTGTGTTGAATGTGGTGGAAGATGTTTTGCAGAGGCTTCCCTGAACCCTGATTCTTTGCCTCCTGCTCCTGTTAAACCTGATAGGTACTATAGGGTGCCCAAGCTCATAAGTATTTGTTTAAGAGTCCTAGGGCGGACCCAGAAACTGTTTCTCAGGGGCCTAAAGGTGTTAAGGCCTCTGTGGTTAAAAAATCCTGTTCCCACTGACAAAGAGGCAAGGGCGTTAGATAGGTGGGGTAAGAAAGTGTATACTTCTTCCACTCTAGCCATGAGGCGTTGAATTGTCAGTTTCACATGCTGAAATATCAAAATTATCTCCTTTCACAATTGAAATCTAAGGTGGATGCTTTGGCGGAAGGTATTGATTGTAAAGACTTGCTGGATTTAGTTTGTGTCTGAACAAGTGGGCAAGCATTCTTTGCAATGTGGTTTTGATGCTGTGCAGGCCTCCTCGAGGGTGGCTGCCACTAGTTCTGTTCTTCGCAGGCATGCCTGGTTGAGGGATCAAAATTTGGCTGAGCATGTTAAGACAAGGATTTTGGATGCTCCTTTACAGTCTGATGTGTTGTTTGGTTCACCTGTGGAAGCAGTTTTAAAGAAAATGGAGGACAAAGCTAAGTCTATGCAAACTGTTAAAGATTTTTTGCAGGTACAGCCACCGAAGTTTAGTAGAAATTGGCCTGCTAAGGGGTGGACATGTCCTGCTTATGATTCCCAGTCTAGGGGTAGATCTAGACGTGGTAGGGGCAGGGCTCAAGGTTCTTTTAGGCCTAGAACAGGGAGTTCACCTGCTCAGACTTCTGGTGAGGGCAGGGGTCAGTCCTTTCGTAAACAGACCCAATGACCTGCCTTTTCAACTGCCAGTAGATTCTCGTCTGGCAGCTCCTTTGGAAGGACAACTGTCTCTTTTCAAAGGAAATTGGGATTTAATTACTCAAGACAGATGGGTGTTGGACATCATTCTACCAGTCCCTGTGTCAGAAAGGGGCCTAGGATTTTATTCTCGCATGTTCCTAGTACCAGAGAAGGGGAACACGTGGAGACTGCTTTTGGATTTATCTCTCCTCAACACTTATCTGGACATTCCCAAGTTCAAGATGTTGACGTTACAACAGCTTTTACCCCTGCTGGGCAAAGATCACTGGATGGTAACTTTAGATCTCAAGGAAGCTTACCTTCATGTGCATATCAGGCTAAGTTACAGGAAGTATCTGCGGTTTCAAGCTGGAGATTCTCATTATCAGCTCTCTGCATTGCCCTTTGGCTTATCTACTGCCCAGAGTATTCACAAAGGTTCTGGCTCCAGTGATAGCTTACTTCAGGCTACAAGGACTTCAAATCTATCCTTATTTAGACGACTGCCTGATTCTGGCTCAAGAAAAGGAAGACCTTCTACAGCATCTGGAATATCTTATAGCAGTGCTAAGATGCCTAGGGTATTCTGTGAACGAAATAAAGTCCAGTCTAGTACCCTCTCAAGACATGGGCTTTCTGGGTGTGAGACTGAATACAGCAGCCCAGATGGCCTTTTTAACCCCGGACAAACAAAAGAGTCTGTCACTTTACTTCCATCAACTATCTCATCAGTCCGTGCTGACTGCAGAGACAGTCCTTCAAGCATTAGGGTTCATGGCATCTTGTATTCTGGTGCTTCCCAATGCCAAACTGCATATGAGGAAGTTACAATGGTATCTCAAAAATGTATGGACACAGCACTGCCAGGATTTAGACACTGTCATTTAAATAATACCTTGCCTTCAAAGAGTATTTTTGTGGTGGGCTCAGGAATGTCACCTAAACAAGGGACTCTCTGTGACCCGGCCAGAGGCGAGTCAGATTTTACCGACAGATGCCTCAGACATTGCTTGGGAGCTCATCTAAATGTAAAGTGGATACAAGACAAGTGGCCTGCCAGACTACAGCATCTACATATCAACATAAAGGAGATGTTAGCAGTCCAGTTCGCATTGCTGGCTTTCAAGGAGTCACTTCTTCCAGGGCAGGTGTTGATTCTAACAGACAACACAACTGTCATGTGGTACTTCAACAAACAAGGGGGAACACATTCTTATCCTCTATGCAGGCATGCAATGATTTTATGGGAGACTGCGCACGCTTGCACCTAACTCTTCAGGCAAGGTTTCTGCCAGGAGCACAGAACTCCTTAGCAGATGTGTTAAGCAGACAAATCATGGATCCCCACAAGTGGAAACTGGATCTTCATGTATTTCAGAAATTGACAGTGTCATGGGGAACTCCAGACATAGATCTGTTCGCTTCTCCTCTAAACCACCAGCTGCCACAGTTTTGCACAAAGGGGTTTCATCACACAGCTTGGAAAGTGGATGCTCTGTCTTTCAGTTGGACAAACCTTCATCTGTATGCCTTTCCACCTCTGCCTCTTCTTCCAAAGGTACTGTTAAAGGTCGGACAGGACAGGCCAAGGATGATTTTGATAGCTCCAGATTGGCCTCGGCAACACTGGTACCCTCTACTACGGAGTCTGGTAAAGAAGCCTCCATGGCCTTAACCTTTGACTCCGCATCTGTTATCCCAGCAGGACGGTCATCTGCTCAATGTCAAGCTTCACTCTCTTCCTCTGACAGCCTGGCATATTCTGTGTTGAAACACAGCAGGTCTCAACTTCCTCAACAAGTTTTAAATGTGATTATGGAAGCTAGAAGACCTAGTACAAGGAAAGTGTACGCAGCAAAATGGAAAAGATTTTTATTTTGGAGTAAAGCAAAGAATTTGGAGATTTCTGAGCCTAATTTGAGTATGGCTCTTCAATATCTTACTGAGTTACTGGACAAGGGTCTGTCCTTCTCTTCCATCAAGATTCATGCTGCAGCGATCTCAGCTCACTATGATTGTGACCCACCATTGTTTTCGCATCCTTTGTTCAAGCAGTTTCTTAGAGGGGCTAAGAATATAAGACCCCCACGTAGAGCTCCTACTCCTGCTTGGGATCTCAATTTTGTGTTGGAAAAACTTACTCTACAACCTTTTGAGCCTCGGCTACTGCTGAATTGAAATATTTGTCATGGAAGACTGCTTTTTTGTTGGCTATTACTTCTGCAAGAAGGGTGTCTGAGTTGCAGGCCCTTATGGCAGTCTAGCCCTTTTGATTTTGCATAAGGATAGGGTATCATTACGTACTAATCCTTCCTTTATGCCTAAGGTGGTTTCTAGTGTGGCTTTAAACCAAACTATTCATTTGCCTACCTTTTAAGCAGACCCCCAAAATAAAGGGTAAAAGATTTTGCATACTTTAGATGTACACAGGCAATTGCGTTATTACTTAAGCAGGACTAAGGATTTTAGGCAGTCTCAGCAGTTGTTTGTTTCTTTTGCTTTGAGTTCGAGGGCAAGCCTGTGTCAAAACAAACTATTTCTAGGTGGATTGGCTTTTGCATTGCATTTTGTTATTCCCATCATGGCAAGGAGGTTCCAGCTGGGATTAGGCCTCATTCCACTAGGGCTACTGCCACTTCAACAGCATTTCTAATGGGGGTGGCAACTAAGGATATTTTGGAAGCAGCTACTTGGAGTTCAGTGCATACTTTCTCTAAGCATTATCACCTTCCTATCTACTCTAAGTCTAGGGCTGGTTTTGCCACAGCTGTTTTGCAAGGCATGTTGTCAGCTCCTGCTTCTTTATGATTTGCCAGCCTCCCTTACCTCTGCTTTGGGATTCTACCCAATAGTAAGGACTGCAGCAATGGAAGACGAAGAACATAGTACAGTTTTGTACCTACCATAAATGTAGATGTTCGAGGATTCCATTGCTGCAGTCCAATTTACCCTCCCTCCTTCCCCTCTGTGTTTAGGGGTGGTTGTGTAGGTGATTTACCTGCTTATATTTTTGTATATATTGTTCATGTTTTGGTGCAGGTATTTTGGGCCTTGTCTTTTTAGGGTCTTCTGACATCTGGGGCAAGAAAAGACTGAGGATATGACGCCGGTCATGCGCATTAGTACCCTGACGTCAGTCTAATGCGCCCTGACCGACGTCAGCCTTATACTCTGGTATTCGGGCCGACTGGATGCGGACTATACCCAATAGTAAGGACTGCAGCAATGGAATCCTCGAACATCTACATTTATGGTAGGTACAAAACTGTACTTTATAGTTGCATTCACAGTCTGTTGCATACAGAAACTTGCAGAATATACACTGATGAGAGAATATACTTTGTAGCGCCAAACTCAGAGCAGTAACAAGTAACTTTTTATAACAAACCACACGTACTAATGTTGCAACTTCAGGTGCTGTTCTACTTTTGCTTCTTGAACATGGATGATGTGAGAGATGTAACATTTACCTCGTAACAAATGTGTCCCTACCAGTATCTCTAATATAACTGAATTAATACAGATCTAGTATACAGTTCTAGTCACGCGTACACACACACAGATTTCCTCTTGATATTCTGTTTTGATCTTTGTATGAGAACATCTGTTCTTGTGCAAATGCTGACTTCAAACTTTCTTACTTAACAATGTCATAGATGCAGATTGCTTTCTTGTTGTCCAGCTTTTAAGAAACCAGATTAGCTTTTTCCTGACAGTATGAAAACATGTTTTTACATTTTTGCTCTTACTGATAATGTAATAAATACATAAGAGGTCAGCCTGTACACTTTTGCTGATTCTGTAGGAAAACATGCCCATTAAGCAAGTTCCTTATTTTTCAAGCCACAGTCATTTGGTATGGATACTACTCACATATTGCTAAACTCTATTTCTACATTTAAGCAAGCTTTATTTTATACCTTATTTATTTTGCATATTTGTAACAGAATTACTTTCAACCTTAATATTTTGTTGAGCATATTCTTACAACCTTTATCTCACTCAGCCAACTGCTGAGTATAATCAGAAATGCAATAAGCCAAACCAAAATGTCAAACTTGTCTGACTGATCCATCTACAAATTAATCCAAAAAGTAGTAATTCATGTTCTCACCTAACCATCCCTCTGGTTACAATAACACAGAAGTACAAAAGGCAGAAGAGATATTGTCCAAAATATCTGGTTGAGCAATGCCAACATTCAGAAAGAAAAAAGTCTGACCTAAATTTTGCCTGAAAACCATGGACGTTTGTGTTGTCACCAAGTCATGGATTGGGGTCTTTATTGAAATACATAATAGAGAGCAAGCACTTAATAAACCATGTACGAAAAGAAAATCTGCATAAAGTAGTATCCAAGGAATGGAGACAGAACAGTATGATTTTTCACATCACAAGAAAAAAGTAGTCCCTTATGATCTAAATTTATATTATTTCTGTAAGTAATAAATCCAGCTAATAGACATTCATTTAAGACGTAAGAAAGATAGTTTGGTAAGATAGTCATTTGTGTGTGTATATATATATATATATATATATATATATATATATATATATTCGTATCATGGCAAAAAATAGAAGTTGTTTAAAAACATTAATTTTTGTATTTTAATTTATGATGGAGCCACCATGTGGGCTAAGTTGTATTAAAAGGAACTAATGTTGAGAGTCTGTTTCCAAATGGATTTGTGTATAAAAGTCATTCAGCAGTGTAACAAACCCATCCATTCCGTTTTGCAATTCCTTATCCTCCTACAATCAGAGATGACCAGGGAAATTACCACAAGCTTCCCCAGACTGGATCTGTCTAAATTACTGAACCCTTCCTTCCGCCTAAATTCCACACATGACTGACAAAGCCAGGAAAAATGCGCAAGAAATATGGTAGCTCCATGCTGGTAGTAGTAGGGAACGATGAACATTTCCAAATATCAGTCACTTTTGTCCCCAAAACCTTCAGGCATCTGCTAGAAAGCAGACGAAGAGGAATTTCACCTTTCAACAAGACAATGAGGCCAAGCATACATCCAAATCAACAAAAGAATGGCTTCACCAGAACAAAATTTTTGGAATGGTCCAGCCAGAGCCCAGACCTAAATCCAGTAGAAAATCAGAGGGGTGACCTGAAGAGGGTGTTACACAAGAGATGCAGTCTGACAGATTTGGAGCACTTTTGCAAGGAAGAGTGGGCAAATATTGTCAAGTCAAGATGTGCCATGCTGAAGACTCCTACCCAAGAAGACTGAATGCTGTAATGAATTCAAAATGTGCTTCAACAAAGTATTCGTTTAAGAGTGTGCACACTTATGCAACCAGCTTATTGTACGTTTTTTATTTTTTATATTTTTTTCCCCTAACAGATTTGTTTTTCTCTCGAATTGTAGAGGTTATAGGCCACATTAAAGGTGGGAAAAGTTTTGAAATTTATTGTGGTCTCATTTTTTTATATCACAAAAACCTGGCATTTTAACAGGGGTGTATACACTTTTTATATCCACTGTATATACATATATACACAGGAAGAAAAAATCAGGGGGTTTGTGGGGTAGGTAGTTGAGGAAGAATGAAAGCAAAATGCACAAAACAGATGGAACATTATGGGTTAGTACATACCTTCATTATCTGATGTGTAAGTATTCACAAGCACCAAAATGAAACATTTCCCCAGTGTGACCCCTTCCGCAGTCTGTCCTACTATGCACAAGCACCAGAATGCAGCATTTCCATCGACAACCCCTTCAGCAGCCCTTCCAAGTACGCGCAAGAACCAGAATGAAACATTCCCCCCAATGGCCCCTTCATTAGTATACACAAGCTCTACAATGAAACATTTGCCACATTACCTCTGCAGCTGTATGTCCAAGTATGCACAAGCACCCAAATGAAACATTTCCCACAAGACCACTTCTGTAGTATGTCCAAGTATGCACAAGAACCAAAATGAAAATTTCCTTCAGTGACCCATTCAATAATAATTTTGTGTAATTTCATGAATGTATTGATTTTATACACCATTATAATATGGTTAAGTATAATTAGTGACAATTGAAATTTATCTAAAACAAATGATCTATGCAATGTGATTTCTCAAAACAAACCAAATAAATGGATTCACCACATAGCTTACAGAGAAATAGCCTTAGTAAGAAAATTTACGAAGCCACCAGAGCTACAACCATTTGGGATATGATAAAGATTAATGGTAAAAATAAGAGCACAATGTTCATAGGTTGGTACTAGGCAATCGGCCCTAGGGCCTATGCAAGCCTAGCCATAACAATTCCCTGGATATTTCTTCCCACAGTATTTACTTCTCTGGACCCCTGTCTAGCAGGGTGACTGACATGATCCCCGGGGTGAATTTCCTATCTCCCATTCAATCATCAAGGTTCCTTTTGAAGAGGGTCAGTCAGGCGCTCTGCTTGACATGTATGGGTAGTCTATTCCAAAGTATGGGGAGTCTCTGGGTCAGGAACCTATCCCTCCAGCATGTTTTGTTCATTGTGATGACAAGGTTTACATCCCTGGAGTGTGTGGCTCTGAGGGATTGGGATTTCTTTAAATGGAGCATGTCCAACAGCTCAGGGTTTGACATGGCCTTGTATGTTAAGCAGAGATCGCCTCTGAATAGACGATATGCCACAGAGTATAACTGGAGTTTTTTTTAGACGGTCAGCATATGGCATCTGCTTTAGGTCTGTGATTCTTTTAGTGAGGTATTTCTGTGGCCATTCCAGCTGTTGCAGATGTCTTGTGAAGTACATACCAAATGGAGCATTATACTCTATAATGGTTCTAATGAGGGATGAGTACAGTGGGACAATGACTTCCTTTTTTCTGGATGAAAAGCCCTTAGCCCTCATCACTCTTTGAAACCAGTGTGTCTCTTTGAAACCAAAGCTTCTATTACTTGATGGATCTTCATCGTGCATACAGCTGCAGTCATTACAGATGGGTTATCCTGCCGTCAGGCGGGTCCTCGGTCAGCCGAATTCCAAAGTCTAAGTCCGGCGTCTGTTGTCGTCGCTTCTTTCCGGACGTCAGTACGGCAGGGGTATAAAAGAGGCAGCCAACGCCATTTTCTTCAGTCTTTCTTGCCGCGCGGTGCCCGAAGCAGAAGCAGTTCGCAAGTGCCGGTCGGCCAGCTCCTGAGATTTACGAAAGTATTTCAGCCGAAGTCTTCTTTAAAGCTAAGTACCCCATTGGGGAAACTTTTCTTGCCTCAGACCGATGTCAGACAAAGTTAATAATTGCATTTCTTGTGGGAAGCAAATACCGCATAAGGATTTCCATTCTTTCTGTATACCTTGCTTAGGACCAGACCACGACGTCTCGGCCTGCCGTTTTTGTGCTAGGTTCAACAAGTGTACTATTAAGCGCCGGGCGGAGTTCGCCCTTCATTATTTTGGCAAAAAATTTAATTATATCATGTCGTCGGATACACCGACACCAGTTTTAAGCAAAAGACACAAAGACAAGGACCAACATCCAAGGTCTGTACCGAGTACTGAGATCACGCTTAGGCCGACTACCGGTTCTCCGGTTCTCAGCGAGGCGCCTACGCAGCCCCTGACTACCGATGAAACTATTTTACCGGTGACTTCAGTACCTGAGGTCGCAGGCTCCTCGGTCTCCATTCCCTCTGCAGATACCGACGCCACTCTTGGCGGGAAAACTGAAAATTTAGTGAGGCCTGCCATTTCTGAAGGCGTCTTCAGGCCTTCCACCTTCTCTATTAAATCCTTCACCAAATCTAAAGCTGCCATGGAAACTAAAAAACAGGGTCCTCAGACCTCCTCTCAAGGCCCCATGCCTAAAAAGCAGATGCTTAAAATGGCTGAGGATTTAATAACTCTCATCAGGGGTTCTCAACCCCCCTCTGACAAAAGACCCAGATTGGAGGAAGACTACCCTTCCTCAGACCAGGCTTCTATTGCCTCAGACCATTCTGAGGATCAGGATTATGCCTATTCCCCTTTTGAAGACTCTGAGGAGTGTATTCCCTCTGTCCCCCCGAGGACTACTCTTTTGGGGAAACTGTGCATACATTGAGGGAGCACTTCCACTGGGAAGACCAAGATTACTCAGATTCCAAGAAAAGGCTCAGGGAATTTCTACTGCTCCCCCAGCATAGGCCCCTGGCTATCCCTCCTGTTTTAGATATTTTGGATGATGTGTACGCAGAAGCCAGTCTTAATCCAGATTCTTTTCCTCCAGCCCCTGTTAAACCAGACAGGTATTACCGGGTTCCTGAGTCTCACCAGTTCCTTTATAAAAGCCATACTGCTGACCCTGAAACAATTTCACAGGGTCCCAAGGGAATAAAGGCCTCTACTGCTAAAAACCCTTTACCTTCAGAGAGAGATTCCAGAGCATTAGAAAGGTGGGGGGAAAAGGTGTATACATCTGCCACTTTGACCATGAGGGCATTAAACTGTCAATTTCATATGTTAAAAGTACCAACAGTTTTTGTTATCTCAGATGAAAAGCAAAATGACACAAACGGAACAACCAGATTTGAAAGAGTTGCAGGATTTGTTGCATGGAGAGGAGCAAGTGGGTAAACGTACCTTGCAGTGTGGTTTTGATGCTTTAGAGGCCTCATGTAGAGCTGCTGTCACGGGGTCTGTTATACGTAGACATGCTTGGCTCAAAGAGCAAACCTTACCAGATCATGTCAAAGCAAAGTTATTAGATGCACCACTTCAAAAAGTTGCATTGTTTGGTGTTAAAGCTGAGGAGGTACTAAAGAAAATGGAGGAAAAAGCGAAATCTATACAAACAGTGAAAGATTTCTTGCAGGTACAACCTCCACGCTTCAGCAGAAACTGGCCATCAAAAAATTGGTCCTTTCCAGCCACAGACAGACCTCAAAGGGGCAAATACAGACGCCCAAGGGGTAGAGGATAACCTCAAGGATCTTAGAGCTAGACAGTGGCAAGCACCAGCCCGAAGAGGTGGAGAAGATAGATCACAGTCATTTAGAAAACAGACACAATGACTTCCCCCTATGCCTGCCTAACAAAGCTTTAATGGCAGCACCTTTGGGCGGAATACTGGCATTATTTTCAAAAAACTGGCACATTGTTACAAAAGACAAATGGATTTTGGACATTATAGACAGAGGCTACAGGTTCCACTTTCACACCCTTCCAAAAATGAGAGGCTTGCCAAACCTGCCACAAAATGAAAGGGCAGAGGCACAAAGACAAATTTCCGCTCTCATGGATATGAAAGCGATTCAAGAGGTACCTGCAAAAGAGCAAGCTCAAGGTTTTTATTCCAGACTATTCCTGGTACCAAGGAAGGACAAAGATTGGAGACCCATCGTAGACCTATCCATCCTAAACACATATCTACAGGTGCCAAAATTCAAGATGCTCACTTTACAGCAGCTTCTTCCCATGCTGGGCAAGGAGTCTTGGCTGGTAACATTGGACCTCAAGGAGGCATACCTGCATGTCCCTATCAGACAAGATTGCAGAAGATACCTCAGATTTCTTGCAGGTTCAACCCATTACCAATTCTCTGCATTGCCCTTTGGCTTATCTACTGCACCCAGAGTGTTTACGAAATGCCTGGCATCAGTAATTGCCTTCTGCAGACAAGGAATACAAATCTACCCATATCTGGACGACTGCCTGATTCAAGCGGACAGTAAGGACATTCTATTGCAGCATCTGGCATTTGTAATAAAACTGTTAAACTACCTGGGATACACAGTGAACAAAAAGAAATCAAAACTAATACCTTCTCAACAGATAATTTTCCTGGGTGCCAGCTTAAATACAACCACCCAGATGGCCTACCTCATGCCAGACAAACAAGGGCAACTGTCTCAATACTTCAACAAAATGGCAACTTTCACCAGACTAACTGCAAGGAAAGTCCTGCAGGCTCTGGGATTCATGGCATCTTGCATCCTACTAATACCATGTGCAAAGCTGCACATGAGGAAACTACAATGGTACCTAAAAAACTTATGGTCTCAACACAGCCACTGCTTGGAAACAATTATACCACTCATTCCATGCCTTCAAAAGGAATTTTTGTGGTGGGCTCAAGCATGCCAAAGAAACTCCGGTATCCCTTTGTGTACCTCAAGCAACTCAAATCATCACAACGGACGCCTCAGACTACGCCTGGGGAGCACACATGGCAGATCAGTGCATTCAGGGAAAACGGTCCCAAAAAGAGAAGCACCTACACATCAACCAAAAGGAGATGCTAGCCGTGCAAAATGCTCTCATGACCTTCAGAGACCTACTGCATCCAGGCCAGCTATTGATAAGGACATACAACACCACAGTCATGTGGTACATAAACAAACAGGGGGGAACTCGTTCATACCCCCTGTGCAGGCAAGCCATGACCCTATGGAACACAGCACTGGAATTACAAATTCAGCTACAGGCACAATTCCTGCCAGGGAAGGAAAACACACTGGCAGACAACTTAAGCAGAAATATGACAGACCCACACGAATGGAAGTTGCATCCTCAAGTCTTCTCAAAGATAACTCAGGCATGGGGACAGCCAGACATAGATCTATTCGCTACCCACAAAAATTACCAGTTGGAAAAATTTTGTTCAAGGACCTATCATCCACAGGCCTGGAAAGTGGACGCACTCTCTTTCAATTGGACAACATTGACAGTCTATGCCTTCCCGCCTCTACCTCTTCTGACCAAAGTTCTATTAAAAGCCAGAGCAGAGAGGCCACAAATGATTCTCATTGCTCCAGACTGGCCACGACAACACTGGTATCCTCTCCTAAAGAGCCTAACACACTCCCCACCATGGATCCTACCTCTAGTCCCTCTTCTGTTGTCCCAGCACAACTGCAAAACCCTTCACAGCCAGCTCAAAACCCTAAATCTAGCTGCATGGAGAATTCCTTAATTTCCCAACAGACTCTCCTCTCCAAGGAGGTGCAGGATATCATCTTGGAGGCCAGAAGACCCTCTACTAGAAAAGCCTACTCTGCCAAATGGAAACGATTTTGTTCATGGAATCAAGAAAAGGGCTAGAATCCTTGGGTAATAAATATACCTCAAATTTTTACAGTACCTAGCTGAGATGTTACAGTGGCCTTTCCTTCTCCTCAATCAAGATCCACGCTTCAGCCATTTTTGCACAATACAATACAGATCCTCCTTTATTCTCACATCCTCTATTAAGGCAGTTCCTCAGAGGGGCAAAAAATATACCCCCCCCCCCCCCGGAATCCACCAGTCCCAGCTTGGGACCTCAACTTCATATTGGAAAAGCTGACCCTGCCTCCCTTTGAGCCGGCTTCTTCAGCAGAGCTACAATACTTGTCATGGAAAACAGTCTTCCTTCTGGTTATTACCTCAGCACGCAGGGTTTCGGAACTACAGGCCCTCATGGCTGTGCAACCGTTCATCATTTTCCATCAGGACAGAGTTTCCTTACGAACCAACCCTACCTTCATGCCAAAGGTAGTATCCAGTGTAGCTTTGAATCAGACTATTCATTTACCTACCTTTTATCCAAATCCACAGAACAAAGGGGAGAGACTACTACATTCCTTGGACATTCACAGACAACTTCGTTATTACTTGGACAGAACAAAGCCATTCAGGAAATCTGAGCAGCTCTTTGTGTCCTATGCTACAGGTGCTCAAGGAAAGGCTATTTCCAAACAGACAATTTCAAAATGGATAGTCCACTGCATACGCTTTTGTTATTCATTTCATGGAAAATCTGTGCCTGTATACATCAGATCCCACTCCACCAGGGCTACAGCTACCTCTGCAGCTTTCCTCAGGGGGATCCCTACCAAGGACATTTTGGAAGCAGCTACTTGGAGTTCAGTGCACACTTTCTCCAAGCACTACCACCTTCCACTATACTCAAAATCTAGAGCGGGCTTTGCCACAGCAGTCCTGCAGGGCATCCTCGCCTCTCCTAGTTCCACTTAGTGCCTACCACCCTTCCTTAGCTTTGGGATTCTACCCATCTGTAATGACTGCAGCTGTATGCACGATGAACATAGTACAGTTTTGTACCTACCATAAATGTAGATGTTCGAGTGCTCATACAGCTGCAGTCCAGGTTACCCTCCCTCCATCCCCTCTTAGGACAGGCCTTATGACAAACACCTTTATCATACAACCTATTTGGGGTATTCTTTTTTGGTGTATTTGCTTGCAACTACTGTTTTTGATTGATCTACATTGCATGTTTGCATAATATTATGATCTGAAGTAGGGAGTTCATTTGTCAGCAACCTGTGGGTCTTGGATCCGATATCGGATCTGAGCCGGCAACTTGTTTCAAGCTAATGGATCCGAGCTCCTAGCTCCTTCCTTCACCCATAATGCCCTGCTAACCCTCCATGACCTCAGATCTAGTTTGCAGCGCTTGTGGATAGCTGGATCCCCTTGTGCTCAGCAAGTGAATTGTCAGATAAGTTTATTTTTTCTGTCAAACTTTCCTTTTTTCTTTCAAATTTTAACGTTTGTAAATGTTAGGTACCCTTTAGTATAAAAATATATTTCTTTAATTAGTTCCCTCCCTTCGTTTGGTCGTTAGTGAGTGTGTGTGTGTTGTGTTTTTGGGGCCTGTGTGTTTGTGTAGTTCTACCTTTTACTTTTAAGTATGGCTGAGGCCCCAAAAGCCATTTTCTCGAAATGTACCGAGTGTGGCCATAAGCTCTCCCCGGCTGATGGCCACACTCGGTGCGTTCGGTGCCTTGGGGTTGAACACCTCTCCTCAGGCTGTACCATTTGTGCAGCGTTCAACCCCAGGGCACTGAAAGAGCGGCGGTCGAAGCTGGTCTTAATGGGACTTTTACCCCCGGACTCAGCTCCGGCCGCCACTGCTCCCGTGGCTCCACCACAGCCTGTGGTTGCTGCCATTCCTGCCCCCCTTCCTCCGTCCGGGACTCAAACTCCCGCTAAAGCGTCGGAGGACAGGGAGGCCAGGAGGGAGAAACGGTGGGAGAAGCACCACAAGCG
Source organism: Protopterus annectens (assembly GCF_019279795.1). Lineage (NCBI taxonomy): Eukaryota > Metazoa > Chordata > Ceratodontiformes > Protopteridae > Protopterus > Protopterus annectens. Next base: position 585,694,092 of record NC_056743.1, on the reverse strand, counting down.
GCAGGCCGAGACCTCCGTTTCGGCCCCGCCAGCTAAGCGGGCTTCTCCCTCCACTGCTCCTAGGTCTCCTTCTCCTCGGCTCCGATCTCCTTGTTTCTCCCCGGGGCCCGAGGAGGCCCGATCTCCATCGAGGTGGCTTTCCAGGCCTGCCTCGGTGACCTCTTCGAGATCTACCTTTAGTTTATCCGATGCAGACTTGGACTGGATGATGCGAAGGTTCATCCAGGCCCAGCTGCAGATGGGAGTGCTCTTGCCTCCCCCCCCCCCCTCGGGGGGGGGGAGCTCGACACCTTTTTTCCACCCTATTGCTCCTTCTCCGACCCGCTATCCGGGTTCGGAGCGTTCGGAGCCAAGCAGCGTTGGAGCCGGGGGTGGGTCGGCGCCGACAGTACTCGGTACTTCGGATCCGACCCTGCCCTCGAGCCTGTCTGATCCAATCTCTCGGAGCCGTGGCCCGAGCTTCGGATTCGAGGGATTCAGTGTGCCTTCGGCTCCGTCCAGGTTGGAGCACACTGGTCCTTCGGCTCTGATGGTCTCGGCGCCGGTTCTGATCCCTTCATCGGATCCGAGTGGAAGCCAACTTTCGGATTCAAGAGAGAGTGGTTCTCCCTCGGCCTTCGATGTTGTGGAGAGGGCTCTGTTGAGAGCATCCGGACCCCCGGTCCTTGTTTCGGCTCCTCCCTGCACTCCTTCTCTGCTGGGCCAGGCTTCCATCACCCGGCCAAAGGGACAGCCTGCTTCAGTGTCACAGATGGTTCCATTGGAACAAGATGTTGCTGGCGAGGCCTCCTCGGACAGCCCCCCCAAGGAAGTGCCCCGCAAGCATAAGTGCAAGAGGAGGCACGTGGACTCCCCTGAGTCCTTAACCGAGGACACAGACTTGGAATAAGGGGAAGGCTCCCCAAGATCGCCCCCTGAGGATGTCTCATGGAGATGCTGAGGATCAGAAGTGGGTGGTCTGCCCCCAAGTCTTCTTCCGACGAGTCCGTGTTTCTGGAGGCATTCGAAGCAGGCCCGTCTACCTCTTGGGTGTCCCCTCCGGCCGACCCCCTGGTGGACCTCATCACCATCAGGGCGTGGAAGGATCCGGACACCGTGGAGCCAATACCAAAATGCCCGGACAAAATACTTAGCCCCCCCCCCCTCAGACCGTTCACACTGGAGTAAGGGCCCCCCCGTAGGTGCCATGTTGACGGCGGCAGCCACAAAGAGGGAATTGGCTCAGGAGAGCCCCTCAGTCCATCCACCGAGCAAGGAGTCCCTCTCGATGGACCGCTTAGGGAAGCGAGTTTTTAGTTCAGCGACCTTCTCGGTAAGGTCTCTGAATTATATGGCACATGTAATCAGGATGCAGCGGGATCTTGTCAAAGAATACGCTGCCTCCCCCCCCTGAGTCCATGTCGGTGGATGACAAGTTATTGTACTCCACCCGAATGGCCACTCTGAGATCAATTTCTAATACCTCTATGTGGCTATTGTCCCACGCCACAGAGGGAGCCGCTAGGGCTAGCGGAGCAGGCCTAGTCATGAGACGTCAGGCCTGGCTCCGTCATTGTGACTTTGCGGAGCCTTTTAAAGTGTCCTTTGCGAACGCCCCCTTCGATGGTTCTGCCCTGTTTGGCAAAACGGTTCGCGAGACACTTGTCCAGAGCGAAAAGGACGGGAAGACGTTGTCTGCCGTCGGAGTCCGCTTCTCTGCTCCCCAGCGGTCCTTCTCGAAGAACCAAAAGGGTCAGAAGAAGATGTGGTTCCGGAAATCGCAACATTCCCAACCCGCTCCGGACAACCAGTCCTACCGTGGCAGAGGAGGACAGGGAGGACGCCGCCCCAGGGGCAGAGGGGCTCCGAGAAACTTTGGGTCCAGAGAACCTTTCTCTGAGCGGCCCGTGCAGCAGCCCTGAAGGGTTGCCCGGCTGCTCCACTCTGGAGGCAGTCGGGGGCGCTTCTCGGAGCACCTAGCGACATGGGAGTCCATCACTACAGACCGCTGGGTGCTAAGCATTATATCCAGAGGGTACAAAATACCATTACTCCATGTCCCCAAACTCAAAAACCTCCCCGATGTACCACCCGATCAGAGGGAGGCCGCAGCTGCAGAAATTCAGCAGCTGCTAAGAAAAAGAGCCATCCAGCCCGTCCCCCAAGACCAGCTTGGATTAGAGTTCTACTCCAGGTTCTTTTTGGTGCCAAAAAAGACAGGGGACTTGAGACCGATTCTAGACCTTTCCCGCTTGAACCTGTCAGTAACCAAGGAAAAATTCCGAATGGTCACTCTTCAATCTATTCTTCCCCTTTTAAGGGAAAACCATTGGATGTGCTCTATAGACCTCAAGGATGCGTACTACCACATTCTAATGGACAGACGATCCAGGAGGTTCCTCCGCTTCCGGCTGGGAGCCAGTCACTATCAGTTCAGGGTCCTTCCCTTTGGCCTCACCACAGCCCCCAGGGTGTTCATCAAGGTATTAGCAGTGATTGCTGGCCCACCTGAGACTCCAGGGATTACAGGTCTTTCCGTACCTGGACGACTGGCTCCTGACCGCCTCAGCAAGGCATCTACTTTGCTCAGCCAGAGACTTCTTTCTCCGCCTAGCCCCACAATTAGGCATTGCCATCAGTGTCGACAAATCTCTTCTGGCCCCAACACAAGTCATAGAATTCATAGGTGCCAGAATAAACACCAGAGAGCTACGAGCCTTCCTAACCTCCGAGAGAATCCGGAATTTGCAACTCCATGTGCGGGCCATCCTCCAATCAGAGACTTCTCCAGCGGAATTGGTCTTGAGGGCACTAGGCTCCATGGCGGCAGCGATTACGCTTCTTCCATGCGCCCGTCTGAACATGCGGGTACTGCAATGGACACTTCTAGTGCAATGGTCCTTTCTATCCCTTCCTCTTCACCACCCCATTGCTATCAGCAAGGTTTGCAGGAGGGCTCTGTTATGGTGGCTCCAAGCCTCGGACCTCCATACGGGCCGTCCCTTCTGCACCTCTCCCCCTCTCGCCATGGTGACCACGGACGCCTTCCGCCTCGGGTGGGGGGGGGCATTATTCAGGCAGGACAGTCCAAGGCACGTGGAACAGCACAGAGACCTCCCTGCATATCAACGTTCTGGAGATGAGAGCGGTGCTGTTCACGTTGCAAGCACTTCAGGATCTCCTCCCCATAGGAACGATTGCGATTCAGTCGGACAACATGTCGGTTGTCTGGTACATCAACAAACAGGGGGGAACCAGATCTTACCCTCTATGCCGCGAAGCCATGAGAGTATGGGAATGGGCGATATCCACTAACTGCTTTCTCATTGCAACGCACATTCCGGGACGGACCAACATCCTAGCGGACAAGCTCAGTCGCACCCTTCTTACCCCGTACGAGTGGTCTCTCAATCCACTAGAAGCGAAGCAGTTATTCACAAAATGGGGGCAACCCTGCTGCGTTCTTTTTGCGTCTCCATCAAACACCAAATGCGACAATTTCTTCGCTCTAATCCCCCCTCCATCTATATTAGACTTCCTAACCGAGCTCTTTCAGGAAGGCGCTAGTTGTTCAACTGTCAAAGTGCAATTGGCAGCCATATCACATTACCATGTGGGACATGATACAGGGCCTTTGATGTCGGCCAAGTTGTGTAAAACCTTTCTCAAGGGCACCTTCTTAATTAGACCCCCTATAAAGGAAGCCGTGCCACCATGGGATCTTGCATTAGTTCTTCAAGCCTTGACTGCTTCACCTTTTGAACCCGCTGCTTCAGTAGATCTCAAATTCCTGTCTTGGAAAACAGCATTCCTTGTAGCCATCACTTCAGCAAAGAGAGTTTCGGAGCGTCAAGCTCTTTCTGTGAAGCCTCCTTATTTGATCTTTCACCCAGACAGAGTGTACCTCAAGATCAATCCCTCTTTTCTCCCCAAGATAGCATCAGAAACCAACATAAATCAATCCATAAATTTACCGGTTTTCTTCCCTAAATATCAGAATAAGGGAGAGTACAAGCTGCATTCATTAGATGTTCATAGGCAGCTTTGTTTTTATACTCGTAGAACAGCTGGCCATAGGCAATCCGACCAGCTGTTCGTTTCCTTTGCCAAATTTAATTTAGGGAAAGCAATTTCAAAAGTATCTTTATCACGCTGGATTTCTCAATGTATCCTATTGGCGTATCAAGTCACTGGGAGACCCGCACTAGAAGGAGTTCGTGCTCATTCCACCCGCTCCATTTCTACTTCTGCAGCCTTCAAGTCTAGAGTCCCATTGGATGATATTTGTTCAGCAGCCACTTGGGCTTCATCTCATACCTTTATTAACCACTACAAACTGGACGTGATTTCTAGAGGGAGAGCATCCTTTGGCTCTGCGGTGCTTCGCAATATCCTTCCATGATGGCCACCCAAGGTGCAGGTAGCTGGGGACTCTGTCCCACAGGTTGCTGACAAATGAACTCCCTACTTCAGATTTAGACGTTATGTACTCACCATAACGTTCCATCTGAGTAGGTAGCTTCATTTGTCTGCAACCATCCCCCCCTCCTTCCCCCTGGCCTTCTTCAGATCTATTGGTAGTTGGATACCCATTTTTTTGGGTAAATATTGAGGGGCAAACTCGATCTGAGGTCATGGAGGGTTAGCAGGGCATTATGGGTGAAGGGAGAAGCTAGGAGCTCGGATCCATTAGCTTGAAACAAGTTGCCGGCTCGGATCCGATATCGGATCCAAGACCCACAGGTTACAGACAAATGAAGCTACCTACTCAGATGGAACGTTATGGTGAGTACATAACTTCTAATTTTGCCTTCCTTCTGGGGGCACCTGACATCTGGGGCAAGAAAAACTGAAGAAAATGGCGTCGGCTGCCTCTTTTATACCCCTGCCGCACTGACGTCCGGGAAGAAGCGACGACAACCGACTCCGGACCTAGACTTTGGAATTCGGCCGACCGAGGACCCGCCTGACGGCAGGATAAACCCATCTGTAATGACTGCAGCTGTATGAGCACTCGAAAATCTACATTTATGGTAGGTACAAAACTGTACTTTATGCATTTTCAACAAGTGTCAGTATTGCTAAAGATACTATTTAATTCTTAAATTTTTGTAGTTATTTTTTGACTATGAATTATAGAATGGCAGAATAACATTCCTGTGAAAAACAATAAATAAATCCATATTGTATCTTATGCATTCATTTAGAAAGGCACATTCATCATAGTTAGTGGATATGATATGAAAAAGAAAATTACGCAGGCTGTGAAGTCACAGCCTCACAGCATGGTCACTGTATAGCAATAAAGAAAACAAATTTATGTATAACAGAGAAGAAAAACTACACTGAGGGGAAAAACACAACTGTACCAGTGTAGCAGCTCTCATGACAAACTACAGAGTAAAATTAGAATGCTGTAGGTCTTGGTATTCAAGTATTAGATGATTGAGATCACACAAAGTAATAACTGTCTCAGTAAAATTCCATGATGCAGTGGTTGCAGCCCAGTTCTTATCAGAGTTTTCAAAATAAACCTAGTCTTCTGTGCCCTAACCCTAACATTGTGATTGCCATGAAGCCCTATTCTTGGCTGTCCTACAAACCAGTTCATTTCATCCACAGGTGAGAGGCTACCAGCCTATTTGATCCCATAAGAGGTCAGGGTCAAGTACTGACAGTGACTGCCATCATCTGCTTTTGGGGTTAAGGTAATTTTGGTTATGTCTCTAAATCTCTGTCTTTGCCATGGCTTGACCTCTGGTCATGCTTGTATAACAGGGTGCAGAATTGTCTACCCCCCACCCAGTGTGTGTGAACTGAATAAATACTTAAACGGCTTAGCCAACTGTAAGTAAATCATTTGTGCTAAATTATTTCATGTTTTCCTATACACAGCTATGTAAATACAATATGATTCAGTCCAATAGTCTAGATAGCAGCTGAAACTAGTTCCTATTTCTATTCAGCATACAGTATCTTTGAAGAAAATCCACTCTCCTTGAAATTTATTGTACAACTGTACATCACAGATTTCAGTAAACTGAAGCATTGTTACAATTCATGATGTTCTTTGTGTTTCACTGTTGCAGTCACAACACTTGGGTTATCCAGCCAGGGGTAGCCATCAGTCGGCCCGAATACCAGAAGCTTTGTATTTCTGCGTCGGTTGCTGTCGCTCCAGGACTGTCAGTGGTATAAAAGCAGGCAACTGATGCAATTACATCAGTGTTTCTTGCAGAGGAGCCCGAAGCAGAAGCAGTTCGCACGAGTGCCATTCGGCCGCTACCTGAGTGTTTTGTTTCTGAAATTGAAGTTGAAATCTTCTAAAGCTAAGTACTCCATTGTGGATCCTTTTTTCTTGCTCTAACCAATGTCAGAAAAAGTTAACAGTTGTCTTGCCTGTGGAAAGCAAATACCACACAGCTTTCCATTCTTACTGCATCACCTGTTTAGGCCCAGACCACGACGTTCCTCGCTTCTGGTTTTGTGCTTTGTTCAACACCCGAACTGTTTGTCTTTGGGCCCTTATTGTAGCTAAATGCTTTCCTTGTCTTATCTCTGTATTCCGAAATGGCTTCGGTAAGCCATCCGGCTACCGATTTTCCGCAAAAATGTAAGGATAAAGACAGAGACAGACAGAAGCAGGACTGTTCGACCCCGGACAGTTAGACCCCATTGCATTTCTATACAATTTCATGTATACATTTATATGTATTGTATATGTGATTTTTTAGTGGACAGTTCGACCCTGGACTATTTGACCCCAAATATATTCTAGTAAGTACTTCATCATTATGTTGTTTTTTAATCAATTATTCAATAAATACACTGTTAATTTTTCGTTGTAAATGTTTTTATTTTATTTTTTAAATTTAATCATTACATTAGTTAGTTTAAATATAACAAACGTTTAACATTTAATGACTAGTGTTGTTTTAACATATTGTAATTAGTGTTACGTTTTAACATTTTTTTTTTTTTGTTTGTTTAATTAAACACATTTTTTTGAGATGTACTTGTGTCAGTCATATTAAGACATTATCTAATAGTGACACTAGACTGGGTACCCACTAGACTATATCTTCCACAAATCATTCTTTTATCCATTACTGGTGAATCTAAAAGGCCTGTTTTGTGGTATGTAAAGTAAAACTGGTTGTTTCTTTCACTTTCAGTTGTTAATCTCCAGTAGTATGTTCAACTGAAATTAAGAACTTTATCAACCCTTGAAATCCTGATGTTATGATTATTATTTCTTATAGTTCCTGTTTATTTTTTTCTTTATGTACTATATCTGTGTTTACTGGAGTAGAACGTTGAACAGAAACTGCAAACTTTAGCAAATTTTTTTAACCTGGATGTCATCATTTTATTTTTGTAGTCCATACTTTCCATTCATTGCTTCTTTATCTACTACATCTGTCTTTACTGCATGAGAACAGTGAATGGAAACTCCGAACTAGTCCCTTGTTTCCATTTATTTAATTTTTTTTTTTTTTTTTACGTAGTACATCTGTTTCTTTTTAGATTTTTTTTGTGTACAATGTGGTTGGACAATGAGGTCACATGATTACGGCATAGGGCAGTAGGAAGTGTTCGTAACTGTACCAGGAGTAAAAGGGTTGCAGGTCCATAGGAGACTGAACATTTTGAATTTTCTAGAGATGTTATCATTCTTTTTGTAATGTTTTGTTCGGGTCCAACTGTCTGGGGTCAAACAGGTCCGGGTGAATCGCCGGGGTCAAAACGTCCTGTACCCAGTCATGGAGAGGTCCAAAACTGCAGACGATGCTTCCGTTAAGCTAGTCGCTAGATCGCTGGTACTCTAGGTGCTTTTGCAGCCCCTGATGCCTGCATCGATGGATTCGCAGACTGCTACCAAGACCCTTTCAAAGTTTGGTATGCCCCAAGACACTTCTTTGACTATGGAACCTGCGGATGTCTCTACCTTGGATGGGTCCGGAGCTGCTGTGCAGGCACCAGCTTCCGAGGAAGTTCTTCGCACTACCGATATTCGGCACAAACCGGCGACTTCTTTCGCATCTTCAGTTCTTTCTAAAACTACCTAGTTTCTAAGGCCCAAAGTACAAGCTGCGCCTAAAAAACTGACTACCCAAACTCGCGCGCCTGCTTCCTTGCCACAATCACAGATGCTTAAAATAGCTGAAGACCTTATCATGCTGATTAGGGGAAGCCAGCCTTCCCCTGCTAAAAGAAAGAGAGACTTGTCCCCAGCAGCTTTATCTGATCAAGAGTCCGACGACTCTGAGGTTTCTGATGAAGACATGCCCTTATCTGCGTATGAGGATTCAGATGCAGAGGAATCCATTCCTTCTGCCTCTCCTCCAGAGGATTTTTCTTTTGGTGAAACCCTACATACTTTGAGAGAGCACTTCCATTGGGAATGCCAGGATTATCCTCAGTCCAAAAAGAGACTCAGGGAATTTTTAGATTTACCACAGCACAGACCCTTAGCTATCCCTCCTGTTCTGGAGGTTGTGGATGATGTCTTTATGGAATGCAGTCCAACTTCTGGTACTTTACCTCCTGCTCCCGGGAAACCTGACAGGTATTAGAGTCCCTAACTCTCACAAATTTCTTTTCAAGAATCCTACTGCTGACCCAGAGGTCATCTCCCAAGGGCCTAAAGGAGTAAAAGCAACCACAGTTAAGCATCCCACCCCCTCGGACAGGGATTCTCGAGTCTTAGATGGGGTAAAAAAGTATATTCCTCTGCAACTCTTGCCATTAGAGCATTAAATTTTCAGTTCCACGTGCTGAAATACCAGCAACATACCATGGAACTCGTTAAACAAAAATTATCTACCTTCCCTGACTGTGCAGAAAATAAAGATTTACAGGCACTTCTGCAAGCCATATCAGTAAGCATGCCCTACAATGTAAGTTTGACGCCCTAGAAGCATGAAGGGCAGCAGTTACAGGTTCTGTACTTAGAAGGCATGTTTGGCTTAAGGAACAGACCTTGCCAGATCACATCAAGTCAAAATTATTGGACTCACCACTGAATAAAGGCTGTTTGGCACCAAAGCGGAAGAGGTTTTAAAAATGATGGAAGAAAAAGCTAAGTCTATGCAGACAGACTTTTTGAAAGTTCAGCCTCCAAGATACAGTGGGCATTGCCCCTCAAAACATTGGTCCTTTCCAGCCCCCTCAAGGCCACCTCAGACTAGACCTAGGGGAAACAGACCCCCCCCCCCCAGACAGCAGTCTCAGGGTATGCAGAGATCTAAGCAATGGAGTACCTCCACTTCTAAACCAGGGAGTGCTAAGCCACCCCCTTATGGAAGGAATTCACAATGACAACTCCTCCTCTCATCTCTGCCCATCTGCTCATGCCCCTAGGAGGAAAACGTGCCTCCCATGCAAAAAACTGGGCCTCTATCACCAACGATCGATGGGTCCTCAACCATAATGTCCCAGGGGTACCGATTTTATTTCCACACGTTGCCAACCCTAAAGGGGTTTCCAGAGCTTCCTCCAAACCAGTGAGCAGAGGCACAAAACCAAGTTCATTCCCTGTTCTCCATGAGGGCAATTCAGCCTTTTCCTACAGATCAGTTAGGCCACGGTTTTTATTCCAGACTTTTTCTGGTACTTAGAAAAGAGGGCACCTGGTGCCCAATCTTAGATCTATTCTAAATACCTTTCTGATGGTACCAAAATTCAAAATGCTCACACTGCAGCAGCTTCTCCCTATGCTATCCAGAGATGCGTGGTTAGCCACTCTAAACCTCAGAGGCCTATCTGCATATCCCATTCAGAGATTCTTGCAGAAAATATCTACGTTTCATGGCAGGGTCTATGCATCATCAGTTCTCTGCACTTCTTTTTGGCTTATCCACCGCTTCCAGAGTTTTCACAAAATGCCTGGCTCCAGCCATTGCTTTTTGCAGACAAAGAAATATTCAAATTTACCCTTACTTGAATGACTGCCTGATGCAGGCAGACAGTCAGGAAAGGCTGTTACAGTACCTGACATTTGTAAAGGACCTACTAACCTCACTGGGGTACACTGTCAAAGAAAAGAAATCCAAACTAGTCCCCAGTTAAAAAATTGTATTCCTGAGGGCAAGCTTGGACACAGTATCGCAGATGGCATTTCTTACTCCAGAAAAACAAGCCTATCTGACAGGCTACTTCTCTCAACTCCACCAGAACCCAGTTATCCGCAAGGAAAATCCTGCAAGCTCTGCGGTTCATGGCCTCCTGCATTCTACTAATTCCATATGCCAGACTGCATACGAGGAAACTTCAGTGGTACTTAAGCCTTTGGGGTTAACATTCTCAGGACCTGAAAACTATTGTACCTATGTTACCTTGTCTAAGGAAAGATTTTCTTTGGTGGGCAGCAGCATGCAACCACAACAAGGGACTTCCCTTTTCACAGCCCCACGCTGCCCATACCCTAACCACAGACTCATCAGAGTATGCCTGTAGTGCTCACCTGAACGGCAGGTGCATTCAGGACCACTGGAGCCCAAACCAAATTCATCTGCACATCAACCAAAAAGAGATGCTAGCTGTTCAGCACACCCTGACAGCTTTCAGATCCCTGCTCTCTCCGGGGCCTCTACTAATCAAAACCGATAACACCACGGTAATGTGGTACATCAACAAGCAGGGGGAATGCACACTTACCCACTCTGCAGGCTTGCCGTGACTCTTTGGAACATGGCCTCAGCCATGTATATTCATCTGCAAGCTCAATTCCTGCCAGGCAACCAAATCACTCTGGCAGACAAGTTAAGCAGAAATCTCCTAGACCCCCACGAGTAGCAGTTAAACCACAACACATTCAGCCTTGTGACCCAGAAATGGGGTACTCAGAAGGTGGACCCATTTGCCTCCCCCTACAAACACCATCTCAGCAAATTCTGCACCAGGCAACCTCACAGCAAGGCCTGGAAAGTGGATGCCCTATCCTTCCAGTGGGCAAACCTCTCAATCTATGCATTCCCCCCCTCTACCTCCTCTTAGAGTATTGCTCAAAATAAGGGATGAAAGACCAAGGGCAATCCTAACTGCCCCAGACTGGCCATGCCAACACTGGTACCCACTACTGCACAGTCAGTCCCTGTTGCTTCCATGGCACCTTCCCCAGATTCCAACTCTCCTGACTCAGCAGGAGAGAGAGTTCTTGGATCCACAGTTGCAGACCCTGAACCTAACAGCCTGGCTTATTCCTTGACTTCTCCTCCAGTGGCCAGCCTAAGCAAACAGGTCCTGGATGTCGTACGTGAAGCCAGAAGACCCAGTACTAGAGTATCCTATGCTGACTAGTGGAAAAGGTATTGTTCCTGGATCCAGACTAAAGGAGCTGACCCAGCACAGCCCTCCTTACCTCTCATCCTGGATTACCTAGCAGAACTATTCTACAGGGATCTATCCTTCTCTTCCATTAAAATCCACGCCTCTGCCATCTCTGCATGTTACAGCACTGAGCCCACCTCTCTTCTCACACCCTCTCAATAAACAGTTCCTGAGAGGGGCTAACAACTTAAGGCCACCAAGAAGAGCCCCTACTCCTGCTTGGGATTTTAACTTTGTGTTGGAAATCCTCACCCCCCCCCCCTTGAGCCTGCAGCTTCAACAGAGTTAAAGTTCCTCTCTTGGAAAACAGCCTTGCTTCTAGCCATCACTTCAGCTAGCCTGAGCTAGCACTTATGGCTGTGGAACCTTTCACCATTTTTCATGCTGACAGGGTCTCCCTCAAGACTAACCCAACTTTCATGCCTAAAGTGGTGTCCAGTGTGGCTCTCAACCAATCTATTCATTTGCCCACCTTTTTTCCTAAACCTCAAAATAAGAGGGAAAGGATTCTGCACTCTTTAGATGTGGACAGACAGCTTGGATTCTGCCTGGATAGGACTAAGCCTTTAGGAAATCTGACCAGTAACTAGTCAGCTTTGCACCAGGGGCAGAGGGCAAAGCCATATCAAAATAAACCATCTCCAAATGGATAGCACATTGCATCCATTTCTGTTGCAAACATCATGGGAAACCACCCCCACAGGGGGTCAGAACACATTCTGCTAGGGCAACTTCAACCTCTGCAGCCTTTCTCAGAGGGGTCCCTACCAGGGATATCCTTGAAGCTGCAACATGGAGTTCTATTCATACCCTCACCAAGCATTACCTCTGTCTATCTCTTCAAATTCCAGGGCAGGCTTTGAAACCGCAGTCCTGCAGACATACTAGCCCACCCCCAACTCTTCTTGACTGCCTCCACCAGTTCCTCAGCTTTGGGAATCGACCAGTGTGTGATGACTGTAACAGTAAAACACGAAGAACATAGTACAGTTGTGTACACTTACCATAAATGTAGATGTCAGAGTGTATTAACTGTTGTAGTTCTGGTTTCCCACCCTCCAGCTCCCTTGTCTCTCTCTGTCTTCCTCACCCTTACAGGGCTATTGGTATTTACTTTCTGTGTTACTCCACCATAACTTTGCTCCCTTTTGGGGGCTCCTGACATTTGGAGCAAGAAAAAAACTGATGTAATGGTGTCGGCTGCCTGTTTTTATACCACTGACGACCTGACGTCAGTCCTGGAGTGACAGCAACCAACGCAGAAGTACTAAGCCTTTGGTATTTGGGCCGACTGAGGGCTACCCCTGGCAGGATAGCCCAAGTCTGATGACTGCAACAGTGAATACACTCAACATCTACATTTATGGTAAGTGTATACAATTGTACTTTTTTACTCCACGATGTTTCTTCTACCAAGAAAAGATGGTACTTGGAGACTAATCCTAGACTTATCCTTCCTAAACCTCTTCCTCCATGTTCCCAGCTTCAAAATGATCACCTTACGCATCCTGTTACCATTAATTCCCTCGCAGGCATTCATGTTGGCTCTAGACCTGAAGGATGCCTGTCTCAACATCCCTGTCCATCCAAATTACAGGAAATTCCTCAGATTTGCAATAGGTTCCTGTCATTTTCAATTCTCTACCTTGCCCTTTGGTCTCTCCACTGCCCCTCGAGTGTTTACAAAGTGCCTAGCCCCCTTTCTTGCTCACTACAAGAGACAGAATATACAGATATACCCATACCTAGACAACCTGCTCATCTTTCATCAAGACTACCAAGTTCTGCTACTTCACCTACATCAGTTGTCTTCCATCCTAACTCAATTGGGGTTCACCCTAAATCTAGAAAAATCACACCTAACCCCCCACAGGACTTAGTTTTCTTGGGATGCAGAATCAGAACAGACTGCATGAAAGCCTTCATCCCAGACCAAAGGATCCAGGACCTTTGCATATTGCACATGCACAAAATCCAGTGGGTATTAAAAAAAAAAAAAAAACCTATGGAGCCAACACTCCCAACCCATGGATCTTCCTCTTCCACTGTTCCTGTGCTTGAAAAAAGAAATCCAATGGTAAGTCTCAGCACTGCAACTCAACCAAGGAACCCACCTTCAAGTTCCAACCCCACAACAACAGGTCTCCACAGATGCTTTAGACCTCAGGTGGCATGCAGTGCTATTAACAAACCAACAGCAATTCACAGTTCAGGCAAATGGTCCACTCAAAGGCAGAAGGACCACATCAACATCAAGAAAATGAGGGCATTGCTATTAGCCCTTTTAACATTCAAACCCACTATCCTACCAGGAACCCTGAAAATAATCACAGGCAGTGACTGTCGCAAGGGGGTACCAAGTCCTTCCACTATGCAACTTGGCCATCCAAATATAGAACTTAGCCACTTCCCTCCAGGTCCACCTGATAGCAATGTATACCCCTCAACAGAGAATGTTATGGCAGACATACAGCAGAACTTCGACTCCCTCTCGTGAATGGATGCTTCAGAGAGATTTTCCTGGACCTGATACACAGGTGAGGTTTTCCACAAGCAGACCTCTTTTACTCCCCACAAAACAAGGTGTCTAGCTTCTGCACAAGGGATCCACACCCACACGCGTAGAAAGTGGACGCATTCTCGTTTTCATGGGAGGGGATGTACCTTTACGCCTTCCCTCCTTTCACACTAATTCAGAAAGTTGTCCTGAAAATTCAGAAGAACAAACCAAAAATCCTACTGGTGACCCCCTTTTCTGGCCAAGACTGCATTGGTTCCCCTTCCTACACCAACTAGCCAAGGGCAATCACCACAGGTTACCCCACCGGTTAGACCTACTCACACAGGAAAAGAGATCCCTACTTTACCCACAGGTGAACAACCTGAAGTTGACCTTTATAGGTGATAAGATTCTAATTTCTTCCAGACACCTATATTCAGAGGACGTACTCAATGTTCTGCAGGAGACCAGAAAACCTACTACTAGGAGAAGCTGTATAGCAAAGTGGCACAGATTCTCCACGTTGTCAAATGAATAACCAGGACCCTCTTACTACTCCAGTACAAAGGGTCCTTTCCTATTTGTGTGAGCTGGTTCACTCAGGACTAACCTATTCTTCAGTCAAAGTCCACTTGTCTGCCATTTCTGCCTGTCTGCCCATTTCATCCCCTCTGGCATCCAGACTGGAAGGCAAGCTTTTTCTGAAAGGGGTTCTCCACATCCGACCCCGCAGGAAACCCATTCTCCCTCCTTTGGAGCTAAATTTCGTTTTAGAAAAACTAACCTTACCTCCTTTTGAACCAGCTCGCTCAGTTTCCCTGAATCTGTGTACCCTAAAAACAGTTCTGCTAGTAGCCATTACCTCGCCAGGAGGGTCTCAGAGATACAAGCCCTTATGGCCACTTCTCCTTACCTTGTTTTCCGTAAGGACATAGTGGCTGTCAGGACTAACCCTTCCTTCATGCCCATGGTAGTTAATGAACTTTCATTAAATCAAACCATTAACCTACCAGATGTTCGTGTTTCATTGTTGCAGTCATCACATTTGGGTTATCTGCCTGCATGTAGCCCTCAGCCGGCCTGAATACCAGAGTCTTCGGATTTCTGAGTCGGATGCTGTCTCTTCCATGACGTCAGGGGTATAAAACATGCAGCCGACACCGTTACACCGGTCTTTCTTTACATGCGTTGCCCGAAGCAGAAGCAGTTTGCAAGTGCCGGACGACTCCTGAAATTATTGTTTTTGAGTTTCAGACCCAAAGTCTTCAAAAAAGATAAGTACCCCGTTGGGGATCCTTTTTCTTGCGCCAACAGATGTCAGTAAAAGTTAACAATTGTTTTACCTGTGGAAAGCAAATACCTCATAGAGAATTTATTTCTTACTGCATCCCCTGTTTTGGCCCAGACCACGACATCCCTCGCTGTCAGTTTTGTGCCTTGTTCAACCACCAAACTATGGTCATCTGGCTATTTTTGCAGCCAATTACTTTCTTACTCGATCTCAGTACTCTGAAATGGCTTCGTTAAGCCATCCAACTACCGATCATCTGAAAAAACGTAAGGATAAGAGACAGACCGCATAGATCCAAAGCTGCTGACGCTTCCGTTAAGCTAGTCGTCAGTCTGCCGGTTCTCAAGTGAGGTGCTTTCGCAGCCCCCGATACCCACTACTTCAGATTCGCAGGCCTCTACTGAGACCCATTCGGAGTCCATTATGCCACGACATTCTTCTTTGACTATGGAACCTGTGGATGTCTCTACCTTGGATGGGTTCGGAGCCGCTGTGCAGGCACCGGCTTCTGAGGGTGTATTCAGATTAAACCGACGCCTTCGTTTCCATCCAGACATTCTGAATCTCTCAAGCCTAAAACTCGCACTACTCCTAGAAAGCCGATGACAAAACCGCATGCTCAGGCTCATAGGCCTTCAATACAAATGCTTGGAATGGCTGAAGACCTTATTACCTTAATTAGGGGAAGCCAGCCTTCCCCCTCTAAGAGACCTAGAACTGAATTTCTTTGTGATTCTTCTGATCAAGAATCTGATATTTCTGCTCCTTCTGATTACCAGGATTTGCCCTTATCTACTTATGAGGATTCTGATACAGAGGATTCCATTCCCTTAGCCTCCCCTCAAGAAGATCTTTATTTTTGTGAAACCTTGCGTACTCTTAGGGAACATTTCCGCTGGGAAAGCAAGTATTACTCTGAGTCCAAAAAGAGACTTGGGGAGTTTCTGCTCCTGCCTCAACACAGGCCTTTAGCTATCCCTCCTGTTCTGGACATTGTAGATTATGCTTTCTTGGAATTCAGCCTTTACCCCCAGACACTTTACCTCCAGCTTCCAGAATACCTTCCTCTTCAGGAATCCTTCTGCAGATCCTGAGACCATTTCCCAAGGACCTAAAGGCATTAAGGCCACTGCTGCCAGAAGTCCTACCCCTTCTGATCGAGATTCTAGAGCCTTAGACAGATGGGGTAAGAAGGTATACACTTATGCTACTTTGGCCATTAGGGCTTTAAATTTCCAGTTTCATATGTTAAAAGTATCAGCAGCATGTTATGGGAATGCTTAAACAGAAAATGATGTTGATTCCTGACTGTGCTGAACACAAAGAATTACAAGATTTAATGCATTCGGCAGAACAAGTTGGTAAACATACTTTGCTGTGTGGTTTTGATGCTTTAAAAGCATCTTGCAGGGCTGCTGTCACTGAGTCTGTACTTAGAAGGCACGCTTGGTTTAAGGAACAAAACTTTCCAGATCATATTAAAGCTAAATTACTGGATGCTCCCTTAAACCAAGACCGCCTTTTTGGCAACAAAGCAAAAGTCCTCAAAAGGATGGAGGAAAAAGCTAAATCTATGCAAACTGTTAGATTTCCTACAAGTACAGCCTCCCAGATTCAGTAGGCATTGGCCTTCAAAGAACTGGTACTTTCCAGTCCCTTCCAGGCCTTCTCAGTCCAAACCCAGAAACAGCAGACCACCTAGGCTGCAGTCTCAGGCTACGCACAGACCTAAGCAGTGGGGGGCTTCCACTTCCAAAGCAGGGAGTAGTAAGCCAACAACCTACAGTAAAATGGCACAATGACTTGATCTTAACCCTTCCAAGCCCTGCTCAACTACCTTCTCCCTTAGGAGGAAAGCTCGCCCTGCGTGCGAAAAACTGGGAACTCTTTACCCAGGACAAATGGGGTTTGAACATAGTTTCCCAGGGATACAGATTCCACTTCCACACACTACCAACCCCAAATGGTTGGCCAGACCTACCCCCAAATCAAAGGGCGGAGAACCAACAGCAGGTTCTCTCTCTTCTCAGTATCAAGGCTATCCAACCTGTCCCAGCAGAACAAAGGGGACAAGATTTTTATTCAAGACCTTTTCTGGTACCCAGAAAAGACAACTCCTGGCATCCTATCCTGGACCTCTCTATTCTCAGCACCTTCCTGGTAGTTCCAAAATTCAAAATGCTAACTCAACAGCTTCTTCCTATGCTAGCCAAGGATGCCTGGCTGGCAACCTTAGACTTAAAAGGAAGCTTGCCTGCACATCCCAATAAGGGAATCTTGCAGGAAATACCTATGCTTCAGGGCAGGCTCCATGCACTATCAGTTATCTGCACGTCCCTTTGGCGTATCTACTGTGCCCAGGGTATTCACAAAGTGTCTAGCTCCAGCCATTGCATTTTTGCAGGCAGAAAAATATTCAAATTTACCCATACTTGGATGATTGTCTGATTCAGGCAAAAAGCCAGGACTTGCTATTACAACACCTGCATTTGTAAAGAAACTTCTAACCTCACTGGGGTACACCATAAACGAAAAGAAATCTCACCTAGTACCCTGCCAGCAGATTGTATTCCTGGGAGCAAGCTTGAACACAGCTTCCCAGATGGCATTCCTCACTCCAGAGAAACAAGTTTATTTGACAATCTACTTCAAACTACTGGCCACAAAACCCCAACTATCTGCAAGGAAAATACTGCAAGCCCTGGTGTTCATGGTCTCTTGCATTCTACTAATTCCATATGCAAGACTGCATATGAGGAAACTCCAATGGTATCTAAAAAGCCTATGGTCTCAACAATCGTAGGACCTGGAATCGATGATTTCTATCATTCCTTGTATGAAGACAAGAGTTCCTTTGGTGGACAGAGGCCTGCTACCACAACAAGGGGCTCCCTTTCATTCTACCCCCTGCCATCCAAACCCTAACAGACGCATCAGACTATGCATGAGGGGGGCTCACATGGCAGGGTAGTGCATTCAGGGCAAATGGAACCCGAGACAGATGCGCCTGCATATCAGTCAAAAAGAAATGTTAGCTATACAGAATGCTCTGACAGCCTTCAAAGACCGTATTCTTCCAAGACAACTATTGGTAAAGACAGACAACACCACAGTTATGTGGTACATAAACGAGCAGAGGGGAACCCACTTGTACCCTCTCTGCAGACTGGCCATGGCTCTGTGGAACACCGCCTTGAGCTACCAAGTACACCTACAAGCTCAATTCCTGCCAGGCAAACTAAATTCACTGGCAGACGACTTGAGCAGAAATCTCATGGACCCACATGAATGGAAACTAGAACCAAAAATTTTCAACCTCTTGAGGAACAAATGGGGGACTCCAGAGGTAGACCTGTTGGACAAATTCTGCACAAGAACTCCCCACAGTCAAGCTTGAAAAGTGGATGCCCTGTCCTTTACCTGGGAAAGCCTCTCGGTTTATGCCTTTCCCCTCTGCCTTGCCTGTCGAAGGTTCTACTAAAGATCAAACAGGACAAGCCAAGGACAATACTGATTGCACCAGACTGGCCACGCCAGCACTGGTACACCTCCTCTTGCGCAGTATGACACTGCTGCAACCATGGCACCTGCCTCAGACTCCTTCCCTGCTGTCCCAGCAGGCAGGCCAGATTCTGCACCCTCAGCTTCAAACCCTGAACCTTTTAGCCTGGCTAATTCCTTGAGCTCCTCTCTAGCATCCCTCAGTAAGCAGGTGCTGGATGTCATTCCGGAGGCAAGGAGGTCTAGTACTAGAAAATCCTATGCTAAGTGGAAAAGATACTGTTGCTGGAGCCAGGCTCAGGGGGTGGGCACAACGGTGCCCATGTTACCTCATATTCTTCAGTACGTAACAGAAATGCTCCACAAGGGCCTATCCTTTTCGTCATTTAAAATTCATGCCTCTGCCATTTCATCACATTATAATACTGAGCCACCCCTCTTTCACCCCCTGCTAAAACAATTCCTTAGAGGGGCCAGACATTTAAGACCCCCCCCCCCCCCCCAGGAGAGCTCCCACTCCAGCCTGGGACCTTAACTTTGTATTGGAAAAGCTCACTCTTCCCCCCTTTGAGCCAGCTGCAACAGCAGAGTTAAAATTCCTTTCTTGGAAAACAGCCTTCCTTCTAGCCATCACTTCAGCAAGAAGAGTGTCTGAATTACAGGCCGTCATGACAGTGGAACCCTTCATTATCTTCCACGCAGACAGGCTTTTTCTCAGGACCCAATCCTTCCTTTATGCCCAAAGTGGTGTCTAGCATTGCCCTAAATCAGTCCATTCATTTGCATACTTTTTCCCTAATCCACAAAACAAAGGGGATTGAATACTGCACTCTCTGGACGTGCACAGACAACTTAGATTTTCTTTGGACAGGACTAAGCGCCTCAGAAAATCTGAGCAGCTGCTAGTTGGCTTTGCTGCAAGGGCAGAGGGGAAGGCCATTTCAAAGCAAACCGTTTCCAAATGGATAGCCCATTGCATTAATTTCTGCTACAACCACCGTCTACCTCTGCGGCCTTTCTCAGAGGAGTCCCTGCCAGGGACATCCTAGAAGCTGCTGCCTGGAGCTCTGTACATAGCTTCACCAAGCATTACCACATGCCTATCTTTTCTAAATCTAGAGCTGGTTTTGCCACTGCAGTCTTTGCTCTAATGCTCTTTTACTTCCTCTTCCCTTCCTTAGCTTTGAGAATCTACCCAAATGTGATCACTGCAACAGTGAAACACTAAGAGCATAGTACAGTTGTGTACACTTATCATAAATGTAGATGTTCGAGTGTATTCACTGTTGCAGTCCTGGTTACCCTCCCTCCAGCCCCCTGACTTCTCTAAGCTCTACCTTTCCTTCTTGTTTGGTATATATATTTTTTCTGGTGTATTTGCTTTTTGATGGGGGTGTACCATAACATATAATTGCTTCCCATTGTGGGGGCACCTGACATCTGGGTCAAGAACAACTGATGTAATTGCATCGGCTGCATGTTTCATACCCCTGACTCGTGGAAGAAGAGTCATCCGTCGCAGAAATCCAAAGACTCTGGTATTCAGGCCGGCTGAGGGCTACCTGCAGGCAGATAACCCAAATGTGATGACTGCAACATTGAATACACTCAATAACATCTATATTTACGGCAGGTGTACACAACTGTACTGTTTCTATCCCCATCCACAAAACGCTTCGGAAAGGACCCCACATTCCCTGGATGTACACAGACAACTCAGATATTACTTGGACAAAACTAATTATATTAGGAAATCTGACCAATTATTCATTTCCTTCCATCCCAAAGCCCTAGGGAAGGCTGTCTCAAAACAGACCATTTCCTCATGGATCTCCAAATCCATTTCCTTGTGCTACTGCCATCATGGGAATTCCTTGCAAGGTCATGTTAAACCTCACTCTACCAGTGGAGCTGCCTCCTCTACTGCCTTTTTCAAAGGCCATGGACTCCACCTCCATTCTGGAAGCAGTCACTTGGACATCGGTACACAACTTCAAGCTGAACATGGCATGTCTAACAAGAGCAGGCTTTGCCAGGACAATCCCCCAGGGCCCAGTTGACCACAGAAACCTTTCCTCCACCCAGGCTCATACTTAAAGCTCTGGTACTCTCCCTACTGTTATGAATGCTGCAACATGAGAATAGAAGGACATAGAATAGTTGTGTAAGAACTTAACATAACCTTAGATGTCCTTCTCTTCCATGTTGCAGTGTTCAGCCCCACCAACCTACCCCGTTTCTTACTGACTTCAACTCCATGAACTACCTGTGGGCGCACAGTCATCTTCCCCAGTCTCGGCTCTCTTCAGCACAGCCAACATACTCCCCGGGCCTGGCCTACATGCAAGTCTAAAGGTCTCCTACTAGGACCCGCCTTGATAATCCACAGGAGCACTACTGGATGCGGCAAAACAATTCTGATGAGGGTACTTGCAGACGTCACTTTTATACCCAGCGTCAGTTTATGGCCCTGGTAAGGGACGTCACACGTACTCTCCTGGTACAAAGACTTTGGTATACTGGCCGGACAGTGGCGCTGCTACAAATACTGCAGCATGGAAGAGGAGGGCATCTAAGGTTATGGTAAGTTTTTACACAACTATTCTATGTCCTTCTGTTCCATGTTGCAGTATTCCTTCCCACCCTCCATACCCCTGATTTCTTCTCTTATTACAGGGTCTCGCCCATGGTTATTGCTTCCACCCCCTAAGGCTGATCTATTCCCCCTTATAGTGGCATTTGTTTCTTTTGTTGACATCCTGTTGTCATCACAGGCCACTCCTCTGGGTTCAAGTTGAGGTTTGTGTGTGCCAAAGTCACATTTAAGGACCCTGGTTTATGGCCCTGCATGTGACGTCCCACGCACCTACAGCAGCCAGGCAAAAGCTTTTGTACAGAAGCTGATGTTACATCGCCTGAGGTGGAAGAAAATCCCACACCAAAGTAAATACTGCAACATGGAAGAGAAGGACATCTATGGCTATGGTAAGATTTTACACAACTATTCTAATTGCATTGAACATAAATGTCCTTTTCGACAAACAGAAGTGCAAAGTTGCAGTTTGGGGAAACTTTGTTCACTGATGCACAAGTCATTCTTCATCCCGTTTAGAAGACAGGTTGCACAATGATTTGTTAAATTGATTTGCATTTTTGTTAGAAAATATCTTGTAGAGGTCTCCTTTATCAGTAGTCCGTTTTTTAATGAAGATGACAGATGTTGGAATAATCCTCCTGTTTTAGTACAAGATGCACTTTTGTAAGGTTAATAGGTTAAGAAATAAAATTGTACTCTGTACACTGGAGAAATAATGGTAATGGAATTTGTTTTGTATATATGGTGTGGCAGTGTTCAAGTAGTACCTTCAATTGGTATCTCACATCTCTTTTGTCTATTTTATATTGGAACTTGGAGAGAGGTAAAAATACTACAGGGAACATGCACTGTTCAGAGTGGAATACTGACCACCATCTCTCGTCTTTTTTTCTGTTGTAGAAAGCCTTTCTGGTATGTAAACCGTGAATTGGAACAAAAATGCATTCAGGTTTTAGAAAGTTCTGAACTGTGGTTCCAAATCTTGATTACGTTCATGTTCTTTGTAGTCATAGATTCGTAGGTAGGTACTAGGCTATCGGCCTAGCCAAAAAATGTACCCTGGCTTTCGCCACCCAAGAAAATTAGTTTCCTGTGCCCCTGTCGATCAGAGCCACAGAAGTGATCCCCGGGGTGAATTTCCCATTTCCCATCCAATCATCAAGATTTTTCTTGAGTGTTAATGAGGAGCTCTGTTTGACATAGAAAGGTAGTCTGTTCCAGAGTATGGGAAGTCTCTGGGACAGGAATCTATCCCTCCAGCATGTTCTGTTTATTGTGGTGACAAGGTTTAGGTCCCTAGAGCGTGTAGCTCGGAGGGATTGGGATTTCTTTAAGTGGAGCATGTCCAAAAGCCCTGGGTTTGACATATGTTAGGCAGAGATCGCCCCTGAGTAGGCGATATGCGATGGAGTAAAGCTGTAGTTTTTTGAGACGGTCTGCATTAGGCATCTGTTTGAGGCCAGTAATCCTCTTTGTGAGGTATTTTTGTGGTCTTTCCAGTTGTTGTAGATGTCTTGTGAGGTGCATACCAAAAGGGGCATTGTACTCTATAATGGGTCTAATGAGTGATGAGTAGAGGGGAACAATGACCTCTTTTTTTTCTGGATGAGAATCCTTTTGTGATGAGATGAGCCATGTAGAAGGATTTCCTGACCACTGTGGCGATGTGATTATCAAAGGAGAGACTACTGTCCACCTGTGTCCCAAGGTCTCTTATCACATTTTCGGCATTAAGTAGACTGCCAGCTGTGTGGTAATTCATGAGTACAGAGGTTTTACCAAAGGGGATGACAATACACTTTTTGGCATTGAGCTTCAGGCCATGGCTTTGACACCAGGTGTCTGTCTCAGTGAGGCCCTTTTGTAGTTTGTCCACATCGTTAGGAGTTTTGATTATGGCTCCTAGTTTGCAGTCATCTGCAGACTTTGTTAATAAAGACCTTCTGTGTTGGCCTGCACTTCAGAGAAGTAGATACCAAACAGGAGAGGACCCAGGACTGAACCCTGTGGTACTCCACTTGTCACTGGTCTGATGTCGGATTTGGAATCCGCTACTTTCACAGTGTGGGTTCTGTCCGTGAGCCAGTTGGCAACCCATCTTGTGACATGGGGATTTATACCTAGTTTAGTGAGCTTATCTATAATTCCAGAGTGGGGGATGGTGTTGAAAGTCTTGGCGAGATCTAGATAAGCTATGTGAACCATTTTACCCTCATCTATGGCTTTGGTGACTGCTTCAAATAAGTCAATCAGGTTTAGGAGACATGATCTGCCTTTTACAAATCCAAACTGGGTAGGGTCCAGAGTTTGGAGATTACCAATGTCTTTGTTTATGAGTTCCACGATGGTATGTTCCATGGCCTTGCAGACCAGGCTCGTCAGGCTAATGGGGCGGTAGTTCCCGGGGTCTGTCGTGGCTCCCCCTTTGTGGAGTGGGATAACCATCGTGGTGCGCCATTCAGTGGGTACAAAGCCTGAGGTGAGGCTATGATTGAATATGGTACTTGGGTAGGGTGCCAGTGCATTCTGTAGTTTGTGTAGAACGCAGCCTGGGATATTGTCAGGTCCCATGGATGCTGTGTTCTTGGCTTTGGAGAGAGTTTTTTACCTGTGCATCCGTGATTATAGCAACTTTGCATTCTTCCGGTATAGAGATGGGCCCTCTAGGGGGTGAGAGGGGGGTAAAGTTAGCACTGAACCTATCTGCTAGGATGTTGGCAATATCGGTTGGTTCTGTATGTTTAGTGCCATTGTGCTGTAACTCAGAGCAGATCTGAGTGTTCCCGTTTAGATTATTGACATAGCTATAGAATGCTTTGTGGTTGTCTTTAGAGTCAGTGGCAGTTTTGTTTTTGTAACTAGCTTTGGAGGATTTTATGAGGGATCTCAGCTTCTTGCTGAGGTTGACCAGGGAGTTCCTTCAGTCATGGGATTTTACTCTTTTTTTGCAACAGTTTCTTTCTTCTGTTGTAGAGCACGTTTATGGCAGAGGACCACCAGATTGGCTTCCTTTTTTTGGAGGATAACATCTTGGTTCTATTAGGGATAGCATGATCCATGCACTTGTGTAAGTGCTTATAAAGTGCATTTGTGTAGGATTCGGCAGTCATACCTCTATTGTCCGTCTGCATGGGTGTCATGAAGTTTGCCACTTCTGTCTTAAGTGTGAAGTTGCCTTTGGAGAAGTTTTTTACGATGGTTTCCCTAATTGGGGGTGCGGGTGGGATGTGGATGTCTAGGCTGATTAGCTTGTGGTCTGATCTGACCAACGAGGAATTGACCTCTGGTGTGGAACACCGGTTTCCCATGTTGGTAATGTCCAGGTCTAGGATATTGCTGCCCCTGGTGGGGGTGTGAATAAGTTGATCCAAGGCGTTGGAATTTATGAATTCTAGAAAACGTTGAGCAAAAGAAGTTGGTACACGAGTAGTTTTCACAGTTAATGGTGGGGTAGTTGAAATCGCCCATTATTAGGGTGTTGGGTTGTACCCTAATACTTTCCAGTGTATCAAGAAATGAGGAGTGTGAATCCTGGGGCATGGTGGGGGGGTCTGTAGCAAGCTACAATTTGGATTGCGGTCTTGCCCAGAGTTAGTTGCACTTGGATAATCTCAAATGCATTATGCTGTGCACCTAGCCTGGAGGTGTGGATATCCTTAATGAATATGGACACGCCTCCGCCTTTAGTGCTTCTTTCTGGGTTATGTGGCCGAAAGGTGTGGTATGAATTGAAGCCTGGTAATGCAGGGGTGCTCTCTGGAGCTTTGAACCAGGTCTCTGTCACTGCACAGATGTCAATGTTCTCCATTTTAAGGAGTGCCTCGAGTGAGTGCATTTTGAGGTTTAGACTTCTAGCATTGAGTAGCATTACCCTCAGATTTTGCTTGCTTGTACCTGTTACGGTGGTGAATTTGTCATTTGAACCATGCCTAAAAAAGGCACTATAGGGGTGGCAAGAGCCTTAGCCAGTATCCGGAATCCTAAGGTCGACAGGTGCAGGCCATCTCTGGCAAAGCATCGTGGACTGTCGATCATGTCGTCCCAGGCAGACAAATACTGGATCCCCTTAGAATGACACCAGAAGCTTAGCCAATTGTTGAAGTCAATCATTTTGTCCTTGTACTGTGGTATCATTCTGGGTGATTGCAGGATGCTACTCAGGGTTAGGGTCATACCTGCCTGGGATACAAGATCGGAGAGCTCCTCCACGTCTCTCTTCATGTAGTCCAGGGAGGTACGTCTCAGGTCATTCACACCAACATGGACAATGACAGTGTCATATTTGTATTTATTGTAGAGTGACCTGAGTGCATGCGTTATGTGGTGGATCCTGGCACCTGACAGGCAGCTGACAATAACTTTCTCCTTGTTTAGTCTAGTGAGTGGAACATCAGTGTGCCTGACTATAGAGTCACCTATGACTAGAGTGTTGGGTACGTTGTTATGCCTTATGGGCTGTGGTTGAGTGGCACACTGAGTTTCTGGGGTATGTGTCATTTGGGTTGTGTTGGGGGGTGGAGTTTGCTTGCATTTATGCTGTGGATGTCCCTGATGCTTGGGCAGGTTTTTATTGAGAGCCTCCGCGAATGTAGGTGTGTGTTTTGTGTTTCTATGTGTGTGTTTTGGTGGTGTAGGTTTTGAGGGACTATGTGATGAGTGTGGTGTGGTGCAAGTGTTTACCTTCTCCTCTCGACTGTCTAGTCCAGTCTTGGGTGAAGAGAGCTTTGCTTCCAGTTTGGCTATATAAGTGCATCTCTCACAGGTTGTAGTGTTGGGTGGTAGGAGGAGGGGGTTGTCTGTGTACATGAGGCAATTGCTGCATTGCCCCAAGATGCCCAGATTCATCAGGCAGACAGGAGAAATCACTGGGAGCTTGACCCTTAGACATGCCTGGATAAGTGCTTATTTATTAAGTACTAAAAACTGCTTTCCACTAGACAAGTGAGGAAAGTTGAGTGCTGTAGTAATTTGCAGCTTGTGTAGTGCTTACAATGAGTTCTGAACAAGTGCTGAGTTCAAAGAAACAGATTTGAGTGCTGAAACTAGAAAACTGGCTAGTTATAAGAAACAAAACTAAGCTAGAAGGCTTCTCTCCAACACAGAAGGGCTTGGGGGCTCAGAAGCCTACAAACAGTCTAGATCACTTAACAGAAAAAAGCAGGAAACGAGCTTAAAAATTTTTTTTTTGTTCTCTTTCCCAGATACTCTCTTTGTACACAGTAGGAGTGCCTGAAATCAGAATATGGTCTCACTGCACTCAGTTGAGTGAGTGTTTACCTGGCAAACACAAGGTGCAGGGTTTGATTCTCACGTGGGGTAATTGGCTAGGCTTAAAATGGCCCACAAGGGGCAATAGCTTTTAAGGGCCACTTTTTATGGAAAATTAATACAGTGGTGGTGCAGCGGTAGCGTTGTTGCCTCACAGCAAGAGGTTCTCCCGTTTGATTCTCGGCTGGAGTGCGGGGAATGCCTTCTGTGTGGAGTCTGCATGTTCTCCCCGCGGTTGGTTGGGCGTTCGAAAGACATGCGTAAATGGGCGTGCCTTCGTTGACGGTTGCACATCGAGCTGGCACCTAGCGTTCGTGAAAATCTACTGCCAATCATTAGCGGACCAGAGTTCCACTGTGGCGACCCTTAATCAGGAAAAGCCGGAAGACAATATAGTGGTGGAATAATCAGATATTTATCTCAGACCTTACATTCTGGATTTCTTTAGAATGGAGTTTAGGCTGCTTTGACATCATTAATTAATTCCTGCCAACATTCATTTATGTGACGGACATCTATTGTGGAACTACAGTGTTTTGTTATGTGTTGTTAGTGAAGCATAATTTAATGATTCCTACACGTTTCAGGCAATTTCTAAAGGGTCATGAGAGCTGTAAAAGTAAGGGTATAATAAAGTTAGTTTTACTTGCTGTTTCATTGTTAAATGTACTTGCTAAAAACGCAGACTGTGTCGTTTACATTTGAAGTTGTTGAATTGACTTGAGCAGTGTAATTAAGTAAACAAAACCATGTCCCCATCAACAGGTTTAATTCCCATGAAAGTGCAGCTCATGCAATTGTTTCTGTCAATGGGACCACCATAGAAGGATATGTTGTGAAATGCTACTGGGGCAAAGAAACACCAGATATGATCAGCCCAATTCAGCAGGTAAATTTACTGATAATTTTGATTAATTTGTGCAGTTAAAATGTTCTCACATTAACTAGGCATTTCATAATTGCTGTTAATGACTGTTTTTCTTTTATTTTTCAACAGAGTCAAATAGGGTATGCGCAGGCTTATGGACAGTGGGGTCAGTGGTATGGAACTGCTCAACAGATTGGTCAGTATGTGCCAAATGGCTGGCAGGTGCCTGCATATAGCATGTATGGACAGGCTTGGAATCAGCAGGGGTTTAAGTAAGTGTGTTTTGTCATGAATATTTTCTACTTGGACACAAGGCTTTAGAAGGATGTTCAGCATCTAATGTTATGATTTCCTTAATCATACATTTTGGTTGGTTGATTTGATTAAAAAGCAGGTCGTTGTCACACTTAACTTTTTGCTCCCCACCAGATCTACCTGATTGACTACACTACCTACATATAGTTCCGTTTGGAGGGGGAGAAGTGAAAGATGGGAAACACTGGAACAGGCAGGAGTGATATGACCCATTCATTCCTTCTTGGGGTACCTTATTTAGCCCATTAATTCCCCCCCCCCCACTATGGTGAGAGTTGGATGCTAGGGAGCTCGACAGATTACCAGTCTGGTGGGGCTTCCTACCCCTCCCATCCTTCCTCAACATCTCACTAAGTTTTTTTTGCATGCTGCCAACCGCAGGAAGTTTCGTAGCTCATGTACATGCAGTCAGGGAACTTGTTTTTACAAGCTCATGATCTACGGGTGCAATGCCTAATGCTCTTTCTAAAGAGAGTCAACAGTGGCCAGTCACTCCAGATGTTCTTCGTGTTTCATTGTTGCAGTCATCACCTGTGGGTTATGCCTGCTGTGGTAGCCCACGGCCGGCCCGAATACCAAAGTCAGTGTTTTTCTGTGTCAGCTGCTGGCTGACATCAGGTCTTGTTATAAAGGAAGGCAGCTGATGCCATTACATCAGTCTTTCTTGCCGTGGAGCCCGTAGCTTAAGCAGTTCACTAGTGTGCCTGTTGGTCACTACCAGAGTTTGAATTGCAACTGAAAACTAAAGCTAAGTACCTCATTGGGGATTCTTTTTTTCTTGCACTAACCGATGTCCAAAAAAAGTTAACAATTGTATCGCCTATAGAAAGCAAATACCACACCGAGACTTCCATTCATACTGCGTCACTTGTTTAGGCCCAGACCACGACATCCCCTGTTGCCGGTTCTGTGCCCTTTTTAACACGAGAACCATTTGTCGTAAAGCTCTTTTTGTAGCTGTAATGGTGTCAGTCAGCAAACAGTCCGTAGACATTTCAAAAAAAGTAAGGATAAAGATAAGCGAGAGAGACCACACAAGGCTAAGCCTTCTGACGACTCTACCGTTAAGCATCTCATTAGAATTCTATAAGGAGCCTTCGCAGCCCCTGTTGCCCGATTCGATGTCTTCTCAAGTCTCTACTGAGACCCTTTCGGAGTCTGGTATACCGCAGAAGTCTTCTTTGTCTTCCGAGCCTTTTGTTATCCCTGCCTCTGTTGGGTCTGGAGCCGTGATGCATGCACTGGCTTCTGAAGAGGTCTTTCGCACTACCGAATCTAGACAAAAAAATGACGTCTTCTCCTCTGACTACCGTTTCCCTCAGACCGATGGAGACTGTTAGGCCTAGAGGCAAGGCCACTCCTAGGAAAACTACCTTTAGCCACCATTTTACTCCTGCTGCACCACCCCAAGCTCAGATGCTTAAAATGGCAGAGGATCAGGCCACTACTTCTAAAAAGAAAATAGACCTTTCTCCTGAAATACTGACAGTACAGGATTCTGAGGAGTCTGATTATTCAGATTTTGAAGATGAACTCTCTCTGACTGCTTATGAGGATTTAGATGCATAGGAATCCATTCATTCTGCCTCCCCACCAGAAGATCCTTCCTTTGGGGAAGCCCTTCACACCCTCAGGGAACATTTCCACTGGGAATCCCAGGACTTCCCTCAGTCTAAGAAAAGACTAAGAGAGTTTCTAGAGCTGCCCCAGCACAGACCCTTGGCCATCCCTCCAGTCTTAGAGGTGGTTGATGATGTCTTCATGAATCCAGCTTAACCCCTGATGGCCTCCCTCCTGCTCCCAGAAAACCTGACCGGTATTGCAGAGTACTGGTTTCTCACAAATACTTGTACAGAAATCCTGCTGCAGACCTGGAGGTCATTACATAGGGACCTAAAGGAGCTAAGGCTAGTTCTACAAAGAACCCTATTCTTTCTGACAAAGACTCCAGAGCTCTGGACAGATGGGGTAAAAAAGTATATACCTCTGCAACCTTGGCTGTCAGTTCTACATGCTAAAATATCAACAACACACTTTGGAACTATTAAAACAAAAGATTTCTACCTTTCCTGACTGTGCCAATTTGAAAGAGTTAGATTTAATGCACTCTAGTTGTCAAATGGCTAAACACTCTCTACACTGTGGATACGACGCCCTAGAAGCCTCAAGCAGGGCAGTAGTGTCAGGATCGGTCATTAGGAGACATGCATGGTTGAAGGAACAACCTCTCCCTGATCATGTCTAATCTGAATTACTTGCTGCATCTTTGGGTAAGAACCGCTTGTTTGGAGTAAAAGCAGAAGAGGTGCTTAAAAAGGTGGAAGGCAAAGCAAAATCTATGCAGACAGTAAAAGATTTCCTTCAGGTACAACCTCCTAGTTTCAGCAGGAATTTTCCCGCAAAACACTGGTCCTTTCCTGCCCCTAGCAGACTGGGCAAGGTAAGCCCCGCAGGGACATACTACCCAGACTTCTATCCCAGGGATGACAGAGAACCAAACTGTGGACCACTTCCACTCCAAAGGCAGGGAGTTCTAAGCCATCCCTCTAGGTTAAAAACCCTCAATGACCCCCTTTTCCTCTTTTCACTCGTCAAATACTAGGAGGAAGGCTCTCCCTGTGCTTGAAAAAGTGGCTTTCTGCAACTAAGGACCATTGGGTCTTAAAGATCTTTTTTCAGGGATACAAATTCACCTTCTAACTCCCAATTCCAAGAGGGTACCCTTACCTCAAAATCACTGGACAGAGGCATTAAAACAAGTCCAAGCTCTCTCATCCCTAGGAGCAGTAGAACCAGTCCCCTCAGATCAAACAGGCAACGGCTTTTATTCCAGACTATTCCTTGTTCCCAGGATAGGGGGCACTTGGTGCCCCACCCTGGATCTACCCATTCTGAACACCTTCCTGGCTGTCACCAAATTAAAAATGCTAACTTTGCAGCAGCTGCCATCTATGCTGACAAAAAATGCATGGTTAGTTACCCTACGTCTAGAAGATCCCTTATCTGGAAGACTACCCCATTCAGGCAGATGGGAAAGAACAGCTCCTCAAGGACCTCCTCTTTGTCAGAACCCTCCTTAACCCCCTCAGGATGCACCATCAACTAGAAGTAATCAAAAGAAACACCCTCCAGGAAGATCATTTTCTTGGGAGCACTGCAGGTCACAGCATCCAAAATGGCCTTCCTATCCCCAGAAAAGCAGAGCTTCCTGCATCTTTATTTCACCCAGCTGGCTTCCAGAATTCACCTCACTAGGAGGAAGTTCCTGCAAGCCTTGGGGTACATGGCATCTTGCTTCCTTCTAATTCCTCTGGTACATCAGCAAATAGGGAGTGACCCAGTCTTACTATCTCTGCAGGCTAGCCATGAACCCCTGGCTGGCGGCCTCTTCCATGGGACTACACCTGATAGCCCAATACTTCCAGGGATCAACAACACCCTGGCAGACCATGTAAGCAAAAACTTACTGGACCGCCACAAACAGCAGCTCCGCAGAAAAATCTTTTTACAAATCTCTGAGGCGTGAGGGACTCCGTTGGTGGATCTCTTTGCTTCGCATCCCAACCATCAGCTGAAAAAATTCTGTGCCAGGGAGTGTCACCATCTAGTGTGGTAGGTGGGTGCCTTGACCTTCCCCTGGAACACCCTCTTTGTGTACGCATTCCCTCCTCTGCCTCTTATCCCCAAGTTACTGATCAGAATAAGGTAGGAGAGATGAAAGGCCATCCTCATTGCTCCAACTTGACCCAGGCAACAATGGTACCCCTTACTGCGCAGCATGACTTTACAGACTCCCCAGCTAGCTGCCCCTGATTTCAGACCTCTTAACTCGGGGCGGCGGGGGGGGGGGTGCTGCACCCAACTTGCATACTCTCAAACTATTAGCATGGCTAGTACTCTAAAGGCAGACCAAGGGGCCCCTTTTTAGCAAACAGGTCCTCCTCTATTAAAATCCATGCCTCAGCAATTTCAGCTCATTTTGATACAGACAGCCCCTGTTCTCCCACCCTTTGATTAAAAAGTTCCTCAGAGGGGCTTCTAATATCGGACCTCCCAGAAGGCTACCCACTCCAGCCTGGGACCTGAATTATGTTTTGGGAAAAACTAACTTTACCACCCTTCGAACCCGCTGCTTCAGCAGAACTAAGATACCTCTCCTGGAAGACTGCTTTTCTCCTAGCTATCACCTCAGCCAGAAGGGTTTCCCAACTTCAAGCGTTGATGGCCGTTGAGCCCTTCATCATCTTCCATACAGACAGGGTCTCCCGGAGGGACTAATCCCTCCTTTATGCCCAATGTTGTATCTAATGTGACTCTCAACCAGGCCATACATCTACCCACCTTGTTTCCTAACCCTCAAAACAAGGGGGAAGAATTGTGTACTCACTAGACGTGCGCAGACAGCTCAGATACTATCTGGACTGTAGTAAACCCTTCAGGAAAACAGGCCAACTACTTGTCAGCTTTACCCCAGGGGCAGAGGGGAAGCCCATTTCCAAACAAACCATTTCCAAATGGATATTACACTGTATCCATTTCTGATACAGTTTGCATGGGACCCCCCTCCCCCACCAAGTCTATTCTAACCCATTTAAAGTAGGGCAGCCTCCACTTCCACAGCATTCCTCAGAGGAGTTCCCACCAGGGACATCCTGAAAGCTGCCACCTGAACATCTGTCCATTCCTTTACCAAGCATTACCACCTACCTGTATTTTCTAAGGCTAGGGCAGGGTTTCCCTCTGCAGATGTCATTGCTGCAGTCCTGACCATTGGGTTATCCATGTTGTGGTAGCCCTCAGTCGGTCCGAATACCAGAGTCAAGGTTTTGTGCGTCAGCTGCTGTCACTTGCTGGGTGACGGCAGGTCATCCGAGCTATAAAGGAGAGCAGGCGATGCCATTACCTCAGTCTTTCTTGCTGTGGAGCCCGTAGCAGAAGCAATTCACAACGGTGGCAGTCAGCTGTTTCCAGATTTCGAACTTCAGCTGTATACTTCTAAGTAACCCGTTGGGGATCCTTCCTTTTTCTTGCACTAACCGATGTCTAAAAAAGTCGATAACTGTCTTGGCTGTGGAAAGCAAATACCACACCGAGACTTCCATTGTTACTGCATCACTTGCTTAGGCCTAGGTCACAACGTACCCCGTTGTCGGTTCTGTGCCCTCTTTAACGTTAGAACTATTCGTTGTAGAGCTCTGTTTGTAGCCAGTTATTTTCGTCTTCCATCTCTGATTACCGATTTGGCGTCAGTCAGCAAACTGCAGATCTTCCAAAAAAAGTAAAGATAGAGAGAGACCGCATAAGGCCAAGCCTTCCGATGACACCACCGCTAAAAGGGAGGGTAGTCAGTTCTTCAGAATTCAGTGAGGTGCTTTCGCAGCCCCTGATGCCCGACTCTATTACTTCACAGGCCTCTACTGAGACCCTTTCAGAATCCTGTATGCCGCAGATACTGCATCGTCTAACAGGCCTTCGGCTGTCTCTGCCTCTGTTGGGTCTGGAGCTGCTACGTAGGCACCGGCTTCCGGGGATACCACTCGCACTTCGGAATTCACTTCAAGGCGTTGCCCTCCGACTAGCGCACCAACAGCACCGAGGGATACTCTTCAGGCTAGACTTTGAGCTACTCCAAAGAAAACAGCAAAAACTCTCCATTCTACTACTACTCCACTCCTCAAACTGGAATGCTTAAAATGGCAGAGGATCTTATCACTTTCATCCGGGGTAATGAGCCACTCCAGCCAAAAAGAGAAGGGAACCTTCTCCAGACATCCAGTCGGATTTAGATTCCGAGGAATCTGACTCATCTGTTTTTGAAGAGGAAAATCCTCTTACTGCCTATGAAGATTCAGATCCAGAAGAATCTATTCCTTCTGCATCACCTCCGGAGGACTTTTCCTGTGGGGAAACACTCCACACCCACAGAGAACACTTCCAGTGGGAATCGATGGATTTCCCTCAATCCAAGAAAAGACTACAAGAGTTTCTGGACCTACCCCCAGCACAGGCCTCTGGCCATCTCAGCCATCTTGGAGGTGGTAGATAATTACCAAGAATCCAGCCTTATCACTGACACACTTCCACCTGTCCCCAGAAAACCTGACTGGCACTACAGGGTACCTGACTCATAAATTCCTCTACAGAAATCTTATAGCAGATCCAGAGGTGATTATTCAGAGACCTAAGGGAGGTACCTCTGCAAAGAATCCTAATTCCTCAAAGAATCCAGGGCCCTGGACAGATGGGGTAAAAAAGTATATACCTCTGCAACTTAAAGGCTCTCAACTGTCAGTTCCATATGTTAAAATATCAACAGCATACTTTGGAACTTTTGAAACAGAAAATGTCAGCTTTTCCAGAGTTTGCCAAAAATAGAGAGAGCAGAATTACTGCAGTCTTCATCTCAGGTGGCAAAGCACTCCTTGTACTTTGGATTTGATGCCGTAGAAGCTTCTAGCAGGGTAGCAGTGACAGGATCTGTTATCAGAAGACCTACATGGCTTCAGGAACAACCTCTCCCTGATCACGTCAAAGCTAAAATCATGGATGCACCTCTTGACAAAGACAGTTTGTTCGGACAGAAAATTGAAGCGGTGCTTAAAAAGATGGAAGGCAAAGCAAAATCGATGGAGACTGTTAAAGATTTTCAAGTACAACCTCCTAGATTAAGCAGAAATTTTCCCTCTAAACACTGGTCCTTTCTTGCACCAAACAGGCAGCCACAACGCAAGACCCGTAGGGACAGACCCACCAGGACTCAAACTCAGGGCCAGCAAAGAACAAAACAGTGGCCCCGCTCAAACACTGGAGCAGGGAGTTCAAAAGCAACTCTGTATGGAAAAAAACTCACAATGACTACCTTTCTCGTCTCTGCCTGTCTCCATCACACCAAAAGCTAGGAGGAAGGCTGTCTCTATGCATAGAAAATTGGAACTTTATAACAAAAGATCAATGAGTCTTAAAAATCATTGCTCAGGGGTATAAATTCGATTTCCAAGAACTACCACCTCCAAGAGGGTACTCAGACCTACCGCCAAACCAGTGGGCAGAAGCACTAAAACAGGTGCAAAACCTAATATCCGTAGGGGCAGTAGAACCTGTACCTCCAGAACAAGTTGCAAAAGGATTCTCTTCCAGACTACTCAATCTTTACCACGAAAGAGGGGACTTGGCATCCCATCCTGGACCTCTCCTTTCTCAATACCTTTCTGGTAATCCCAAAATTCAAAATGCTCATCTTACAACAGCTTCTACCAGTGCTGCCAAACAAAACTTGGATGGTCACCTTAGACCGAAAGGATGCTTACGTGCACATCCCAATAAAGGGAATCGTGCAGAAAATTCCTGCACTTCAGAGCAGGATCACTACACTTTCAATTCTCTGCTTTGCCCTTTGACTTCTCTACTGCTCCCAGGGTATTTACCAAATATGTAGCTCTTGCCATTGCCTTTTGCAGGCAAAACAATGTACAGATTTACCCTTACCTGAATGACTGTCTCATCCAGGCAGACTGCAAGGAACTGCTCCTGCAGCACCTCTCATTTGTAGAAATCATTCTCGCCTTTATGGGGTTTTCTATCAACGAAAGGCAGTCTAACAGATACATACCAGGAAAATTATATTTCTGGGAGCCTTACTGGACACAGAACAGCAAATGGCCTTTCTGTCCCCAGTAAAACAAAGTTTCCTACCAAAATACTTCTCTACTCTGGTCTCCCAAACCCAGCTTTCTGCCAGGACGTTCTTGTAATCTCTAGGGTACATTGCCTCATGCATCCTCCTAGTACCTCTTGCCAGACTACACATGAGGAAAATTCAGTGGTACCTAAAGAACCTATGGCATCAACACTCACAACCTCTGGACACCTCCCTGCCTGTGATCCCTTGCATAATATCTGAGTTCTTCTGGTGTGCCCAGGCCTGTGCTCGAACAAGGGACTTTCATTCACCCTCTGTCCATCAGACCAGACCATAACTACAGATGCTTTGGACATAGCCTGGGGTGCCCATATAGAAGGCAGATGCGCCCCTAGGTCTGTGGAATGCATAAATACTATCTTTGCACATCAACCAAAAGGAAATGATAGCAGTGCAAAACTTTCTGGCATCCTTCAAACCCTACCTCAAACCTGGGGTGGTTCTCATAAAAACAGACAGCACCACAGTCATGTGGTACATCAACAAACAGGGAGGGACTCTATCTTACCCCCTGTACAGACTAGCCATGAACCTGTGGCTAGCAGCCTCATCCATGGGACTACCATCTTATAGCCCAACACCCTTGGCAGACCACCTAAGCAGAAACCTGCTGGACCCACATGAATGCCAAATCCACAGAGAAACTTTCTGCAGATTATCCACACATGGGGGACCCCTCCAGTTGGACCTCTTTGCCTCTCATTTAAATCGCCAAGTACAGAAATTCTGCACCAGGGAGTACCATCACCTGGCCTGTAAGGTCGATGCCCTGACCTTCCCTTAGAATACCCCCTTACCCCCTTTGTGTATGCATTCCCACCTCTACCTCTCATTCCAAAAGTATTAATCAAGGTAAGGAAGGAAAAACCAAGAGCAATACTTTGCCCCAGATTGGCCCAGACAGCATTGGTACTCACTGCTGGTGCAGCCTGTTTCACCAGCCCCCCTGGCAGCTACCTCTGATACCTCACCTTCTGTCCCGGGGAGGGGGGGGGGGGCAGGGCAATGTTGCACCCAGACCTTCAGACACTCAAGCTCACAGCATGGGTTTTCTACCAAAACCAACAAAGAGTCTGTGCTAAGCAAGCAAGTCCTTGACATCCTCACAGAAGCCAGAAGGCCCAACACTAGAAAATCCTGCGCTGGAAAATGGAAGATTCTGCTCCTGGAGCCAGTCCAAGGTGGCAGACGTACATCTGCCCTCCATTCCTCTTATTCTAAATTAACTTGCTGAGCTTCTTAATAAGGGTCTGTCCTCCTCTTCCATAAAGATCCATGCCTTTGCCATCTTGGCGCACTTTGATACAGAACAACCATTGTTCCCCCACCTTCTTAAACAATTCCTTAGAGGAGCCTCTAATATCAGGCTTCTCAGAAGACAGCCCACCCCAGCCTGGGACCTGAACTGTATTTTAGAAAAGCTTACTCTGCCTCCCTTCGAGCCTGCAGCATCCTCAGAACTAACGTACCTCTCTTGGAAGACTGCCTTTCTCTTGGCTATTACTTCGGCCAGGAGAGTGTCAGAGCTTCAAGCCTTAATGGCCATTGAGCCATTTATCTTCAATGCAGACAGAGGGTCTCCCTGAGAACCAATCCTTCCTTAATGCCAAAGGTGGTTTCGGATGATACTCTCAACCAGGCCATCCACCTGCCCCACCTTCTTTCCTAACTCTCAGAACAAGGGGGAAAGGATACTGCATTCTTTGGATGTGCACAGGCAACTCAGATTTTATCTGGATCATACAAAGACATTGAGGAAAACTGACCAGCTCTTGGACATCTTTAAAACAGGGGCACAGGGGAAACCAATATCCAGACTTATTTCCAAATGGATAGCACACTGCATCCAATTCTGCTACTCCTTGCATGGAAAAACCACTCCCTTAGACCATCAGAACCCATTCTACTAGGGCAACCTCTACTTCCACAGCATTCCTTAAGAAGGGTACCCACGAAAGAAATCCTAGAAGCTGCCACATGGAATTCAGTCCACACCTTCACCAAGCATTACCATCTGAACCTATTCTCAAAAGCTAGGGCTGGGTTTGCCTCTGCAGGACATACTCACCCAGTCTTAAGTTTCTGTGAACCTTCCACCCTTCTCCTCAGCTTTGGGAATCTTCCCAATGGTTAGGACTGCAGCAGTGAAACACGAAGAGCATAGTACAGTTGTGTACATTCACCATAAATGCAGATGTTCAAGTGTGTTCACTGCTGCAGTCATGCTTTCCTTCCCCCTGATATCTGCTTTCCTTAGAGAGAGAGAGAGACAGACATTTCTGTAGGGGTCTCTGACCCAGTGACTACTGGTAATTATTAACATCGAACTTCTTTGGTTGGTTAAGGCAAGAAAAACTGAGGTAATGGTGTCGCCTGCTGTCCTTTATAGCTCGGACGATCTGACGTCACCGAGCAAGTGACAGCAGCTGATGCACAAAACCTTGACTGTTCGGACCGACTGAGGGCTACGACAGCATGGATAACCCAGTAGTTAGGACTGCAGCAGTGAACACACTCCCAACATCTACATTTATGGTGAGTGTACACAACTGTACTTTCTGCAGGGCTTGCTGACCCATTCCTAGTTTTCTTACTAATCCTACCCACCCCTATCCTCAGCTTTGAGAATCCTCCCACAGGTGATGACTGCAACAGTGAAACACAAAAAGCATAGTACAGTTGTGTACACTTAACGTAAATGTAGATCTTTGAGTGTATTCACTGTTGCAGTCCTGGTTTCCCACTCTCCTTCCCCCTTGTATCTTCTTTCTTTAGGGAGGCATTAGTTTCTAACAGTGGCTTTTAGCCACCAGGATCACTTTATCATGTTTGCTTGGGCCTCTGACTGGTTAGGGCAAGAAAAACTGATGTAATGGCGTCAGCTGCCTTCCTTTATAGCACTGATGACCTGACATCAGGCAGCAAGCGACAGCAGCTCACACAGAAAAACATGGACTCCGGTATTCGAGCTGACCGAGGGCTACCACAGCAGGGATAACCCACAGGCGATGACTGCAACAGTGAATACACTCGAACATGTACATTTATGGTAAGTGTACACAACTGTACTTTCTCCCAGCAAGTGCCCATGCTGAGAACTTTAAAAGTCTGTGCCACAGAGCTGATTTAATGGTCATTCTTACTTTATTGGATATTTACACACTGAATCCATCATGAGTGAATATGAAATATGTTGAAATGGGGGTCTAAAGTTTTAGTTTTTTTTTTGGGAGGGGGTGAAGGAGGTACATAGATTACATTTGGCCGTCTCACATTTTTGGGGAGTTTAATTTTTGAGCCTTTCACTTTGGGAGGGCTATAGCAGCAGACTGCCTACATGCCTCAGTTTTGTTCTTTAAACCGCAAATATTTTTTTCTAAAAAGCTGTGATGACTGGTTTTTGTAAAAAAGTTTTACCATGTGTCTGTCAAATTACTTTGAAGAAATCGTTTTTCTAGAAGTAAATATTTTTCTCAAGATAAGAATCTGTTACTTTCTCTACTCTTATATATCTGAAATAAGGAAATGGTTCTTTACATATTTTATTTCACTTTAGCAGGTTTGCTGATGTTCTTCTACTAGTAAATCCAGGGTTTAGTGTATTTTACTCACTGTTTTAAAAGAACATAAGCATAACTATTAAATGACTTTCAGGTTATGCTTTTTAATTTGCTACATTGTATCCTTTGTTACTGAAATATACCCATTGTTGTGTAGGTTGAGAACTGCTTCAAAGAGCACTATTCTCAAGATGCTACTCAGCTTTATGGTCTAAATGTTGAAGATTCATCTGTGCGATATGCTCTTACATAGAGGGAAGGATTTTTTTTTTTTTTTTTTACTTTGTGAAGTGTTCTCTTCTGGTATGGTTTCCTTGGCAAGCACACCCCATTCTCTTCTGACACCTGCAACACTTTTGTTGAGAGCTCCTAGTAGTTGGTCTATCATTTACCATGTATGAATAGGTATTTGTCTTTCAACAGTGTATGTCCTCCTATTCCCATGTTGCAGTATTCTGCATCTGGGTTTACCATTCAGTCTTGCGTATGTACAGCCAGTATCCAAAAGCTTTCCGTCTCTCTCTGGTGTGTGAGGCATCTGATGTGGACGAGAGTTTGAGAGCCATAAAGGTGACCTCATGCACCAGCCTTCAGAACTTTCAGCCACCAGTAATACGCCAGGTGTTCCTGTTACCGCTGACACTGGATTTGCTTTTTCAGATAAGTACCCCGTTGGGGACCTTTTCAGTCCTTCATAGTTTTAATATTGCTTGTTCATGTCATCCAGAAAGGGTAAGTGTCAGTGCGTTCACCAGAGCCCTCATAAGGACATCCACGACAAGTGCCTTTTTTGTTTGGGAAGGTCACACAACCAATACGGCCTGTCCTATCTGCCAGGTGTTTGTACTGAAAACTTTGCTTAGTCGCTTGCATGTGCTAAATCTTGACCTTGAAAACCAGCATCTGAAACAACTAACGCTTCAGATGGAGGGCTCTTCAGATGTCGCCACAGAACCGCCTAAAAAGAAGGCCAGGACCTTACGGCCTTCGTCTGCTGCTGATCCTTTTCCAGCTGATCCCCAACCTG
The DNA here is from genome assembly GCF_019279795.1 of Protopterus annectens. Lineage (NCBI taxonomy): Eukaryota > Metazoa > Chordata > Ceratodontiformes > Protopteridae > Protopterus > Protopterus annectens. The sequence continues at coordinate 585,654,157 of NC_056743.1, read as the reverse complement.
TGGCCGACAGGCTTGGTTCCAGGATTGGGTTCTGGATCTGCCACTTCAGAGGTCGTGGGTACCTCTAAGGATGCTGTGTACCATCCTTTGGAGAGAGCATGTCCACAGAGGCTATTCCAGAGCTGCTATCTGACGCCGGTGGGGAACCTGCGTTTACTGAGGAGCCGTCTGAGCCTTCTGATCCCTTGCAGTCACTGGTTTCTAGACAGACGTCCACAAGCTCTCCTAAAAGAAGGGAAACAAGGAAACCTCTCTCTCTGTAGAAACCATGCCCGATTAGCAGGCTTTCAGCCAAAGCCTCTTCAGTGCCTTCATGGCACTGTGGCCTACCACAGCTGGTACTGCCTCCACTCCTCCTCTCCTGAGCCCTAGGCCTCTGCCTACTGATCCAGCTTCTAGGGAAGAGGAGGTCCTTTCAGATTCCTCTGAGGAATCTTTTTCCTACAACTCTCAACTTTTCTCACCCTTTGGGCATGGATCCCCAGAGGAAGAGTCACTGGACACTGACTTCCCCAGTTGAAGACTTGACCTTCACTGAAACAATCAGCAGGATGATGGAACATTTTCAGTGGGAATCCTCAGAAATGTCTGAGGTACAAAAGAGGTACTACGACATCATTCAAATAGAAACCCCAAGCCCATCTGCTGTCCCCCCCATCATGCCTGCTTTTCTAGATGCCCTTTCTTCTGAATCTTTGAACCCTGACTTTCAACTCCCTGCCCCAAGCAGACGTGACACTGCTAAACATCTGATCAAGTGCCCACCAGCTGATCCTGGCACTGTATCTTTTGCCACTGACCAAGCTACCAACCTCCTGCCCATACCACCATTCTCCCAGCTGACAAAGACAGCAAGACAGTGGAAAGATTGGGCAAAAAGATTTATACTTCTGCTACCTTAGCATTTAGAGCCACAAACTATCAGACCCACATGGCCAAGTATACCTCGTCTTTCTCACAATCTGCTAACAAACATTTGGCAGATATTCCAGACTCCCCTGGCAAAGCATCGCTGTCCTCTCTCCTGACTCTCTCATCTCAGGTCACTAGACACACTATCAAGTGTAGTTACGATGCTGCTGAATCCTCTGCCAGGTCAGCAATATCTGTATCTGCACTATGTAGATACTCCTGGCTTCGCCTACAACCCCTGCCAGATGACTTCAGGGCAAAGCTTCACTGATGCTGCTCTGGACAATGCTGCACTTTTTGACTGAAAGGTGACAGACCTCTTCAAGTCTTGGCAACAGAAAGGTAAAGAAATGCAGGATCTTAAACATTTACTGGTCTCACCAATTCCCAAGTTTCGTAGAAACTATCTTGCCAAAACCCAGTTTATTAGGAAGCACTCCCAACCTGCTCCTCCTTCAAGGCCTTGTACGCCCACAAGGAAGCAACCTCCTCCACCTAGAGCAACCCCTCCCTCCAGCAAGAGGACTCCCTTTCAAGACAGGGCAGGTAGCATCTGACTACCTGCCAGTCTTGCCTCCTGTCCCCCCTCCTTCTGTACCTCTGGCTGTCCGCCTCTCTCACTGTCTCCCTCTTTGGACCCTTCTCACCTCAGACGAGTGGGTCCTGCCCATTCTCTGAAATGATTACTTCATGTCTTGGATCTCCCTTCCCATATGGCGGGGCATACCTTGAGCTATTTAGCAGCTGCAGCTGTTATAACCAGTATTGCAAACACTGTTAGATCAGTGTACTATAAAGACAGCCCCCTCCTCTGCAGAAGGAAGAGATTTCTATTCAAGGCTGATGCTCTTCGTGTTTCACTCTTGCAGTCATCACATTTGGGTTATCCCTGCCAGGTTAGCCCTCAGCCGGCCCTAATACCAGAGGCTTAGTGTTTCTGCATCAGTTGCTGTCGCTTCAGGACTGACGTCAGGTCATCAGTAATGTAAAGTAAGGCAGCCGATGCCATTACATCAGTCTATCTTGCCATGGAGCCCGATGCAGAGGCAGTTCACATGAGTGCCAGTCAGCTGCTACCTGAGTTTCGTCTTCCGATTTGAAGCTGAAGTCTTCTATAGCTAAGTACCCTGTTGGGGATCCTTTTTTCTTGCACTAACCAATGTCAGAAAAAGTTAACAATTGTCTCACCTGTGGAAAGCAGATACCACACCAAGACTTTCATTCTTGCTCCGTCACTTGTTTAGGCCCAGACCACAACGTCCCCCGCTGTCGCTTGGGCCCTTGTAGCTAGATATTTTTGCTTACACTCCTCGAACTCCGATATGGCTTCGGTAAGCCATCCGACAGCAGATCTTCCGAAAAAAACGTAATGATAAAGACAGACCGCACAGGTCCAAATCTACCGATGCTTCCGTTAAGCTAGTCATCAGTTTCCAGTCCTCAGTGAAGCGCTTTCGCAGCCCCTGATGCCTGGTTCTATGAATTCACAGGCTTCTACCTAGACCCTTTTGGAGTCCGGTATGCCACAGAAATCTTCAGCTAAGGATCCTGCGGTCATCTGTATCTTGGATGGGTCCGGAGCTGCTGAGCGGGCATCAGCTTCTGAGGATGTCCTTCGCACAACCTATTCTCGACACAAACCGATGCCTTCTTTCGCGACTACCTTCCTTGCCTCATTCTCAAATGTCTAAAATGGCGGAAGACCTTATGCTGATCAGGGGAAGCCAAGCTGCCCTCTCCAAAAGGAAAAGAGATCTGTCCCTTGTAGTTTTGTCTGAACAAGAGTCAGATGACTCTGCATCTGAATATGAAGACATGCAACCGCTCTCTACTTACGAGGATTCTGATGCAGAGGATTCCATCCCTTCCGCTTCTCCCCCAGAGGATTCTTCCTTTGGGGAAACCCTTCATACTTTAAGGGAGCATTTCCAATGGGAGAGTCAGGACTACTGTCTAAAAAGGGACTCAGTGAATTCTTAGATCTTCCACAGCACAGACCCTTAGCCATCCCTCCAGTCCTGGATATTGTGGAGGATGTTTTCCTGGAATCCAGCTGGACTCCTGCACCCAGAAAACCAGAGAGGTACTATAGAGTCCCTGACTCGCACAAATTTCTTTTTAAAAATCCTACTGCTGACCCTGAGGTAATTTCTCAAGGGCTTAAAGAGATTAAAGCAACCTCTGCAAAGAATCCCACCCCCTCAGATAGGGATTTCCGTGCATCAGACAGATGGGGTAAAAAAGTATACGTTTCAGCTACTCTTGCTATCAGGGCAATAAATTGTCAGTTCCATATGCTAAAATTTCAGCAACATACCCTGGAACTCCTCAAACAAAAAATGTCTTCCTTACCTGCTTGTGCAGAATCTAAAGAGTTAGAGTTAATGCATTCTGCAAGTCAAGTAACTAAACACACCTTGCACTGGGGTTTTGACACCCTAGAAGCTTCTTGCCAGGGCAGCAGTCACCGGATTTGTCATTAGAAGGCATGCATGGCTTAAGGAACAGCCCTTGCCAGACCATGTCAAATCTAAATTGTTGGATGCCGCGTTCACAAAGACAACTTATTTGGCACTAAGGCAGAACAGGTCTTAAAAAAGATGGAAGAAAAAGCAAAATCTATGCAGACAATTAAGGATTTCTTAAAGGTCCAGCCATCAGGTTCAGCAGGCATTGTCCCACCAAGCACTGGTCCTTTCCTGCTCCCACTAAGCCAGTCCAGCTCAGACCCCGGGGAACCAGAGCGCCCAGACAGCAGCCACAAAGAATGCAGAGATCTAAGCAGTGGACTACCTCCACTTCAAAACCAGGGAGTACTAAGCCACCCACTTACGGTAAGAACTCACAATGACTCATCTCCCCCACCCCCTCCCTCTGCCCACCATCACTTACACCTAGGAGGAAAGCTGTTCTTACATGCAGGCACCTGGGCCACCATTACCCACGACCGCTAGGTTCTCAACATAGTGTCCCAGGGATACAAATTTTCTTTCCACATCCTTCCTACCCCAAAAGGATTCCCAGATCTACCTCCAAACCTAGTGGGCAGAGGCACAAAACCAAGTGCGCTTCCCTTTGGCTTATCTACTGCTCCCAGAGTTTTCACAAAATGTCTGGCTCCGGCCGTTGCCTTTTGCAGACAAAGGAATATCCAGATTTACCCATACTTGGATGACTGCCTACTTCAGGCAGACAGCCAGGAAAAACTGCTCAAGCACCTGGCCTTTGTAAAGTCCCTACTAAACTCACTAAGGTACACAATCAGCAAAAAGAAATCTAAACAGGTGCCCACCCAAAGGATTATATTCCTGGGAGCAAGCCTGGACACAGCATCCCAGATGGCATTCCTTACACCAGAAAAGCAAAGTTTCCTGACAGCCTACCTCTCTCAACTAGCCACCGGACCCCAGCTATCTGCAAGGAAGGAAAATCCTGCAAGCTCTGCGGTTCATGGCATCTTGCATACTACTCATTCCATGTGTCAGACTGCATTTGAGGAAACTTCAGTGGTACCTAAAAAAAACCTTTGGTGTAAATACTCTCAAGACCTGGATACTCTTGTACCTATAATTCCTTGCCTCAGAAAAGATTTTCTTTGGTGGGCAACAGCATGCTCCCACAAGGGACTACCTTTCTTACCACCCTCTGCCGCTCAGACCCTCACCGCAGAAGCGTCAGACTGCGGTGCATACCTGGACATCAGGTGCATACAGGGCCAGTGGAGCCCACAGCAAATCCCTCTGCACATTAGCCAAAAAGAGATGTCTGTCCAGCATGCCTTGATAGCTTTCAAGCCCCTTCTCTACCCAGGGGCTGTACTGATGAAAACAGACACACCACTGTAGTGTGGTATATCAACAAGCAGGGAGGGACTCACTCTGGGCTGGCCATGACCTTTTGGCGCACAGCCTCTGCCGTGCAACTCCACCTGTTAGTACCATTCCTACCAGGTTCTCTGAACTCTCTGGCAGACCAATTAAGCAGAAATCTTCTGGACCCACACGAGTGGCAGCTCAACAGAACCTTCACCTAATAACTCAGAAATGGGGCACCCCAAAGGTCGACCTCTTTGCCTCCCACACCAACCATCAGCTCAGCAAATTCTGCACCTGGGAGCATCACTGCATGGCTTGGAAAGTGGGTGCCCTGTCCTTCCCCTGGGTCAATCTATCAGTCTATGCCTTTCTGCCACTACCTCTCATCCCCAGGGTACTGCTCAAAATAAAGGATGAAAAACCAAGGACAATTCTTATAGCTCCAGACTGGCCTCGCCAGCACTGTTACCCCTTGCTGCGCAGCCTGTCCCCACTCCCACCATGGCATCTTCCTCAGATTCCAAACCTCCTGACCCAGAGGGAAGGGGAATTCATGCATCCCCAACTGCAGACACTATTTGGCAGCTTGGCTTATTCCCTAACCCCCGATCAATCTGCCAGCCTCAGTAAACAGGTTCTAGATGTTATACATTAAGCCAGATGCCCCAGTACTAGAAAGTCTTACGCTGATAGAAAAGGTTCTGCATCTGGATTCAGGCTAAGGGAGCCAATACGGTACACCCCTCCCTCCCTCTCATCCTGGATTACTTAGTTGGCCTACTTACTACACAGTGGCCTCTTTTTTTTCCTCTGTTAAAATTCATGCCTCTGCTGTCTCTGCCCGTTTTCCCACTGAGTAGCCCCTTTTCTCACGCTGCTTGATCAAACATTTCCTAAGAGGGGCTAGCAACTTGAGGCCACCCAGAAGAGTACCAACCCCAGCTTGGGACCTTAACTTTGTGTTGGAAAAGCTAAGCCTGCTCCCCTTTGAACCAGCTTCTGCAGAGCTAAAGTTTCTCTCCTGGAAGACCGCTTTCTTTCTGGCCATCACTTCAGCCATAAGAGTCTTTGAGCTGCAAGCACTCATGGCTGTGGAACCCTTCATAATCTTCCATGCTGACAGGGTATCCCTCAAGACTAACCCTTCCTTCATGGCCAAGGTGGTGTCCAGTGTGGCTTTCAACCAATCCATTCATTTGCCCACTTTTTTTCCTAATCCCCAAAACAAGGGGGAAAGGATCTTGCACTCTTTTAATGTGCACAGACGGCTCAGATTCCATCTAGAACAGGACTAAATCCTTAGTCTGATCAATTGCTGGTTAGCTTTGCTACAAGGGCAGAAGGCAAAGCCATCTCCAAACAATCCATTTCCAAATGGATAACGCACTGCATCCATTTATGCTACAGACAGCACGGAAAGCCTCCCCCACCTTGGGGGTCAGGACTTACTCCAGCAGAGCAGCCTCCACCTCTGCCGCTTTCTTCAGAGGAGTCTCCACCAGGGACATCCTAGAGGCTGCCACCCGGACATCTGTTCACACTTTTACCAAACATTACCACCTGCCTCTCTTCTCCATATCCAGGGCAGGGTTTGCCTTTGCAGTCTTGCAGGGCATCCTAGCCAGCCTCTAGTTTCCTTGACTGCCTCCACCCATTTCCTCAGCTTTGGGAATCAACGCAAATGTGATGACTGCAACAGTGAAACACGCAGAACGTAGTACAGTTGTGTACACTTACCATAAATGTAGATGTTCGAGTGTATTCACTGTTGCAGTCCTGGTTTCCCACCCTCCAGCCCCCTTGTCTCTCCCCCCCCCTCTTTGTCTGGTACTCACCCCCTTACAGGGCTATTGGTATTTGCTTTTTACTGGTGTTTTTTTTTCCACCATAACTTAGCTCCCTATTTGGAGGGCTCCTGACATTTGGAGCAAGAAAAACTGATGTAATGGTGTCTGCTGCCTGTTTTTATACCCCTGACGTCGGTACTGGAGCAACAGCATCTGATGCAGAAATACTAAGTCTCTGGTACTCGAGCCGACTGAAAGCTACCTGCAGGCAGATAACCCAGTTGTGATGACTGCAACAGTGAATACACTCGGACATCTACATTTATTGTAAGTGTACACAACTGTACTTTCCCCTTACTCCTACACTTGTCCAAGGGCAATCACCACAAGTTACCCCCCCCCCCCCCCCAGAGTGAACCTTCTCACACAGCACAGTGGAATCACTAATCCATCCACAGTGGCCGATTCTGTACCTTACCCCTATGGCTGATAGGATTCTGATCCCATTTAGACACCTTTACAATGAGGATGTGCCCAATGTCCTGCAGGAGGCCAGGAAATCAAATACTAGAAAGTCATCTCTCCAAGTGGAAATTATTCACTATTTGGTGTCATAAAAAAAAGTTGGATCCGCTTCTCAGCGAACCCCCTCTAGTGCTGTCTTATTTGTGTGAGCTACTGCAGACTGGACTGGCTTATTCATCCATCAAAGCTCCTCTGTCTGCTATTTCAGCTTACCTACCTCTGGATCCTCCATTAGTATCCAGATTCCCTTGCAAACTCTTCCTCAAAGGGGTACTGCACTTTAGGTCCCCCAGGAAACTCGCCCCCCGCCTTGGGACCGCAATTATGTGCTTGAGAAGCTTACGCTGCCTCCCTTTGAGCCAGCTGACAAAGCCTCATTAAAGCATTGTACTTGGAAAACTGTTCTATTAGTTGCCCTAACCTCAGCCAAGAGAGTGTCCGAACTCCAAGCCCTCATGGCTACTCCTCCCATCCTAGTTTTCCACAAGGACAGGGTTACCCTCAGGACATACCTATCTTTCGTGCCCAAGGTAGTCAATGACCTGTCCCTCAATCGGGCCCATACATTTACCCATTTTTGTCCCACATCCAGGAGGAGATAGTGAGAGCGTGCTGCATTCCCTGGATGTTCACAGGCAAATCAGATTCTGCCTGCACAGCATCAAGTCTTATAAGACAGGCTGACCCAACTTTTTGTATCCTTTCACCCCAGAGTTCTGAGGAAGGCAGTGACCAAGCAGACTATTTCTACTTCGATCTCCCAAGGCCTTTACCTTCTGCTACCAGTTCCATGATATGTCCCTGCAGGGTACAGTTACAGCTCATTCCACAAGAGCAATGGCATCTTCAGGAACCATCAAGGGTCAGGATACCTCTTCTATCCTGGAAGCTGCTACTTGGTCCTTGGTCCACACCTTCACCAAGCACTACAAACGTGATCTCCTCTCCAGGTCCAGGGCAGGGTTCGCCAGGGCTGTTCTTCATGGATTCTTGGAGTCTGCCTCTAGACCACCACCCCAACCTCAGTGAGTTTTGGCACTCGCCCTTATGCAGAATACTGCAACATGGGAATAGAAGGACATAGAAAAGTTGTGTAAAATCTTACCATAACTATAGATGTCCTCCTCCATATTTGCAGTATTTCTTCCCATTTTCTTTCTCCTCTTGTCAGCAAATTACTTCCCTTTCTGGATGGCAGTCATATGGCATTGCCCTTACAGGACTTGCTCTGAGTGGGGCTTCTGTTCTGAAGGCCATCTATGGTTATGGTAAGATTTTACAAAAAATTTCTTCTGCAAAGACTTATTGTATTTCTGTACGTAAGCTGTACTTGGCAGTATCCTTATCACATTGTTTACCTCTTTCTACAGTTTCCCTCTTCCAGCAAATCTTTTTAACATATTGTTATCTTTGCATTGTGTGGACTATTTAATGAAGACAAATGTGTGTACAGAACTTTATTTTGTTTATTTGGAAGTGCAGTGTGTTTGATAATAGGATTGTGCTCTGTTAAGCGATTCTGTAACCTTAGAGAGGTGGATAGAAACTTACAGATCTTAAGTAGCAGAGATGGGCTAAAATGCAGAAGCAATGCATATGTAGCAGGTTTAAGATCTAGCTATTACTGCATTTAGAAAATGAAATGACTAGCCTATTAAGAATTTAAATTTTTTTTTTTTTTTTAGTAGTCTCTCTACTGGAACTGTATTAGAGAGAGAAACAAGATGGTACGATGTTCTTCATCTCACATTGCTGCAGTCCTTACACTTGGGTAGTCCGCTGTCCTCGGTCGGCCCGAATATCAAAGTATAAGGCTGACGTCGGTCAGGGTGCATTTGACTGACGTCAGGACGTCAGGGTACAAATGCGCATGACCGGCGTCATATCCTCAGTCTTTTTTGCCGCATGGTCCGATGCAGAAGCAGCATTGCAAGTGCCAGTTGGCATTCTGAGATTTTTCGATTTAGAAGTTTCAGACCGAGTTCAAAGTTGGCTAAGTACCCCGTTGGGGAATATTTTAGTTTTTTTCTTGCCTCAGTCATTTACCGGATGTCAGAAAAAGTCAATAATTGTATTTCTTGTGGGAAACAGATACCGCATAGAGATTACCATACTTTGTGTATTCCTTGCTTAGGGCCTGAGCACGACGTTGTTGGCTGTCGCTCTTGTGCTAGATTTAATAAACGCACTATAAAGAGAAGGTTGGATTGTGCAAGGTTAGTCTTTGGGAAGCGGTGCAACTATAAAATGCCGTCGGATGCTCCGTCGCCCGCTTCTTCAAAGAAGCGCAAGTACAAGGCAGTTAAGCCTAGGCTAGAAGAGCCGTCTGTACCGGACGCCGGTTCTTTAGAGGTGTCGGTGGAGCCGGTGGCTCCACCGGAGGTTTCTTTATCTTCACAGGGTGAGGCCCCCTCCTGATAAGAGACCTAGGGTGGAGCCTGAGTTGGGGGGTTTGGAGCAGGCTTCAGATGTTTCTGAGTCTTCGGCTGAAGACTTACAGGAGTACTCTCCTTATTCTGATTCTGATGTGGATGATTCTACTCCTTCTGCTACTCCTCCTGAGGATTTTTCTTTTTCAGAAACTCTTCATTCCATGAGGGAGCATTTTAAGTGGGAAGGTCAGGACTTCTCTGATTCCAGGAAAAGGCTTAGGGAATTTCTGTTTTTACCCCAGCATAGGCCTTTGGCTATACCTCCTGTTTTGGATGTGGTGGAAGATGTTTTTACAGAGGCTTCTCTTAATCCTGATTCTTTGCCTCCTGCGCCTGTTAAGCCGGATAGGTATTACAGGGTGCCTGAAGCTCATAAGTATCTTTTTAAGAGTCCTAGGGCAGACCCAGAAACTGTTAGCCAGGGGCCTAAAGGTGTTAAGGCTTCTGTTGTTAGAAATCCGGTTCCTGCAGACAAGGAGGCTAGGGCCTTGGATAGATGGGGAAAGAAAGTCTATACTACTTCTACTCTTGCTATGAGGGCTCTGAATTGCCAGTTTCACATGTTGAAATACCAAAACTATCTCCTTTCACTATTGAAGTCTAAGGTTGATGCTCTGGCAGTAGGTATTGATTGTAAAGAGTTGCAAGATTTAGTGCATGTTTCTGAACAGGTGGGTAAGCATTCTTTGCAATGTGGTTTTGATGCTGTACAGGCCTCGTCTAGGGTGGCTGCCACTGGGTCAGTTCTTCGCAGGCACGCCTGGCTGAGGGATCAGAATTTGTCTGAATATGTTAAAACAAGGATTTTAGATGCTCCTTTACAATCTGACGTGTTGTTTGGTCCTCCTGTTGAGACAGTTTTAAAGAAAATGGAAGACAAGGCTAAGTCTATGCAGACTGTTAAAGATTTTTTGCAAGTCCAGCCTCCAAAGTTTAGTAGAAATTGGCCTACTAAAGGGTGGACGATCCTTCTTATGATTCCCAGTCTAGGGGTAGATCTAGACGTGGTAAGGGCAGAGCTCAGGGCTCTTTCAGGCCTAGATCAGGGAGTTCTCCTGCACAGGCTTCGGGTGGGGGCAGGGGTCAGTCCTTTCGTAAGCAGACCCAATGACCTACCTTTTCAGCTGCCAGAGCCTGCTCGTCTGGCAGCACCTTTAGGAGGAAGGTTGGCACTTTTCAAAGAAAATTGGAGTTTAATTACCCAGGACAGATGGGTATTGGATATCATACACCACGGCTACAGGTTTTATTTCCATACCTTGCCTCCTTTCAAAGGCATGCCAGACGTTCCTCCTCAACAAAGAATAGAGGCTCTCAAACAGGTTTCTCTGTTGCTTCAACTAGGGGCCATACAGCCGGTCCCTCTGCCAGAAGTGGGCCTAGGATTTTATTCTCGCCTGTTCCTAGTGCCAAAGAAGGGGAACACATGGAGACCAATTTTGGATTTATCTATCCTCAACACTTATCTGGACATTCCCAAGTTCAAGATGTTGACGTTGCAGCAGCTTTTACCTCTGCTGGGCAAAGATCATTGGATGGTAACTTTGGATCTCAAGGAGGCTTACCTTCATGTTCCTATCAGACTCAGTTGCAGAAAATATCTGCGTTTTCGAGCTGGGACTTCTCACTATCAGTTCTCTGCATTGCCCTTTGGCTTATCTACTGCCCAGAGTGTTCACGAAAGTTCTGGCTCCAGTGATAGCTTTCTTCAGACTAAAAGGAATACAGATCTATCCTTATTTGGACGACTGCCTAATTCTGGCTCAAGGAAGGGAAGAGCTTCTTCATCATTTGGAATATGTGATAGCAGTGCTAAGATGCCTAGGGTATTCTGTGAACGAAATAAAGTCCAGTCTAGTACCCTCTCAAGACATGTGCTTTCTGGGTGTGAGACTGAATACAGCATCCCAGATGGCCTTTTTAACCCCGGACAAACAAAAGAGTCTATCCCTTTACTTCCATCAACTTTCTCATCAGTCCGGGCTGACTGCAAGGACAGTCCTTCAAGCCTTAGGGTTCATGGCATCTTGTATTCTGGTGCTTCCCAATGCCAAACTGCATATGAGGAAGCTACAATGGTATCTCAAAGTGTATGGACACAGCACTGCCAGGATCTGGACACTGTCATTCAAATAATACCTTGCATTCAGAAGGAATTTTTGTGGTGGGCTCAGGAATGTCACCTAAACAAGGGACTCTCTGTGACCCGGCCAGAGGCGAGTCAGATTTTAACGACAGATGCCTCAGACAAAGCTTGGGGAGCTCATCTAAATGGAAAGTGGATACAAGACAAGTGGCCTGTCAGACTACAACATCTACATATCAACATGAAGGAGATGTTAGCAGTCCAGTTTGCATTAATAGCTTTCAAGGAATTCCTTCTTCCAGGACAGGTGTTGATTCTAACAGACAACACAACTGTCATGTGGTACATCAACAAGCAAGGGGGAACGCATTCTTATCCTCTATGCAGGCAAGCAATGATTTTGTGGGAGACTGCTCTCAGTTTACAGCTCAATCTTCAGGCAAGGTTTCTGCCGGGAGCACAGAACTCCTTAGCAGATGTGTTGAGCAGATGAATTATGGATCCCCACGAGTGGAAATTGGATCCTCATGTATTTCAGAAATTGACAGTGTCATGGGGAACTCCAGACATAGATCTGTTCGCTTCTCCACTAAACCATCAGCTGCCAAAGTTTTGCACAAAAAGGTTTCATCCCACAGCTTGGAGAGTGGATGCTCTTTCCTTCAATTGGAGCAATCTTCATGTGTATGCCTTTCCACCTCTGCCTCTCCTCCCAAAGGTACTTCTGAAGGTCAGACAGGACAAGCCAAGGATGATTTTAATAGCTCCAGATTGGCCTCGACAGCACTGGTACCCATTACTAAGAAGTCTAGTACGGAAGCCTCCATGGCCTTTGCCTTCGATTCCACACCTGTTGTCACAGGAGGACAGCCATTTGCTCAATGTCAAGCTTCATTCTCTGCACCTAACAGCCTGGCCTATTCTGTTTTGAACCATAGTGGGCCTTCACTTCCTCAGCAAGTTTTGAATGTTATTTTGGAAGCTAGAAGGCCTAGTACAAGGAAAGTGTACGCGGATAAATGGAAGAGATTTTTATTTTGGAGTGCAGCAAAAGATTTTGATGTTTCTGGGCCTAATTTGAGTGTGGCTCTTCAATATCTTACTGAGTTACTGGACAAAGGTTTGTCTTTCTCTTCTATTAAGGTTCATGCTGCAGCAATTTCGGCTCACTATGATTGTGACCCACCATTGTTTTCTCATCCTTTGTTCAAGCAATTTCTTAGAGGGGCAAAGAATATAAGACCCCCACGAAAAGCTCCTACTCCTGCTTGGGATCTCAATTTTGTGTTGGAGAAACTCACTCTACAACCTTTTGAGCCTGCAGCTACTGCTGAGTTGAAATATTTATCATGGAAGACTGCTTTTTTATTGGCCATTACCTCTGCAAGAAGGGTGTCTGAATTGCAGGCCCTTATGGCGGTTGAGCCTTTCTTGATTTTCCATAAGGATAGGGTATCATTACGTACTAATCCTTCTTTTATGCCTAAGGTGGTTTCTAGTGTGGCTTTAAACCAAACTATTCATTTGCCTACTTTTTATGCAAATCCCCAAAATAAAGGGGAAAAGATTTTGCACACTTTAGATGTTCACAGGCAGTTGCGTTATTATCTGGACAGATCTAAAGGGTTCAGGCAGTCTCAGCAGTTGTTTGTTTCTTTTGCTTTAAGTTCTCAGGGCAAGCCTGTGTCAAAACAAACTATTTCTAAGTGGATTGGGTTTTGTATTGCTTTCTGTTATTCCCATCATGGCAAGGAGATTCCAGCTGGGATTAGGCCTCATTCCACTAGGGCTACTGCCACTTCAACAGCTTTTTTGAGGGAGTGGCAACCAAGGATATTTTGGAGGCAGCTACTTGGAGTTCTGTGCATACTTTCTCTAGGCATTATCACCTGCCACTTTACTCTAAGTCCAGGGCTGGTTTTGCCACTGCTGTTTTGCAGGGCATTTTGGCGGCTCCTGCTTCCTTGTAGTTAGCCATCCTCCCTTACCTCTGCTTTGGGATTCTACCCAAGTGTAAGGACTGCAGCAATGTGAGATGAAGAACATAGTACAGTTTTGTACCTACCATAAATGTAGATGTTCGAAGATCCACATTGCTGCAGTCCAATTTACCCTCCCTCCTTTCTCTCTGTGGTTAGAGGTGGTTGTGTGGGTTGGGTTGTACATGTTGTGTATATTGTATATATTGTGCATATAGTTAGTGCAGGGGTGGTTGGTTGGTTGTTTGCTGTCTTTTGGTTTTGACCTTTATTTTTAGGGTCTTCTGACATCTGGGGCAAGAAAAGACTGAGGATATGACGCCGGTCATGCGCATTTGTACCCTGACGTCAGTCAAATGCGCCCTGACCGACGTCAGCCTTATACTTTGATATTCGGGCCGACCGAGGACAGCGGACTACCCAAGTGTAAGGACTGCAGCAATGTGGATCTTCGAACATCTACATTTATGGTAGGTACAAAACTGTACGTTTTAATTAAGATGGGCGAAAATACAGAGGAAGGATGGGGGTTCTTTACTCTTGTAGTAGATGCATTTCAAAAAAAGGATGCAAAAAGAGGAACGAACAAAGGTGAATCAGAGCATTGTTAGTGTTACTGTGTAATGCAGTGAATCTAGGTAAAAGGATGAGTTTACAGAAGTAGTTTTGAAGGAAGAGAATAGTTGGCATTTTGTCACAGAAACATGGGCCAGTAGTGATGGGGAGGGGTCTGATGTTCTTCGTGTGTCACTGTTGCAGTCATCACACTTGGGTTATCTGTCTGCAGGTAGCCCTCAGTCGGCCCAAATACCAGAGTCTTGGGATTTCTGCATCGGTTGCTATCGCCTCTTCCATGATGTCAGGGGTATAAAACATGCAGCCGGTGCCATTACATCAACTTTTCTTGCCGCGCGGGAGCACGAAGCAGAAGCAGTTCACAAGTGCCTGTTGGCCGCTACCTGAAATTTTCGTTTTTCGAGTTTCAAACCTGAAGTCTTCAAAAGCTAAGTACCCTGTTGGGGGGGATCCTTTTTTCTTGCTCTAAACGATGTCAGAAAAAGTTAACATTCTCTTGCCTGTGGAAAGCAAATACCTCACAGAGATTTTCATTCTTACTGCATCACCTGTTTAGGCCCAGACCACGGCGTTCCTCGCTGTCTGTTTTGTGCCTTGTTCAACGCCTGAACTATTCGTCGTCGGGCTATCTTTGTCGCTAAATTCTTTCGCTCTCGTTCTTCGTATTCCGAAATGGCTTTAAGCCATCCCGACTACCAATCTTCCAAAAAAAATAAGGATAAAGACAGAGACAGACTGCATACGTCCAAAACTGCTGGTAACACTTCCATTAAGCTAGTCGCAAGTCCGCCGGTACTCAGTGAGGCGCTTTCGCAGCTCCTGATACCCACTTCTGCAGATTCGCAAGCCTCTACTGAGACCCATTTGGAGTCCGATATGCCGCAAGATGCTGCTTCGATTATGGAACCTGCGGATTTCTCTACCTTGGATGGGTCCAGAGCTGCTGTGCAGGCACCAGCTTCAAAGGGTGTATTCAGACCTTCCGATGTTTGTATTAAACAGACGACTTTGTTTCCGACTAAAACTAACAAATTTCTCAGGCCCAGAGTTCGCACTATGCCTAGGAAACAAACCAGAGTGCATTCTCAAGCTCCCATGCCTCAGAAACAAATGCTTAGAATGGCTGCAGACCTTATTAGTTTAATTAGGGGAAGCCAGCCTTCCCACTCTAAAAGACAAAGAATTGATTTTCCTTCTGATTCTACAGACCATGAGTCCGATGACACTGATCCCTCTGATTACCAGGACATAGCCTTATCCACCTATGAGGATTCATATGCAGAGGATTCCATTCCTTCTGCTCCCCCTCCAGAGGATTTTTCTTTTGGTGAAACCTTGCATACCCTAAGAGAGCATTTCCGTTGGGAATGCCAGAACTACTCACAGTCCAATAAGAGACTCTGAATTTTTAGACTTGCCTCAGCACAGGCCTCTAGCTATACCCCCTGTCCTGGATATTGTAGATGATGTCTTCGTGGAATCAAGTCTTAACCCTGATACTTTACCACCAGCTCCTAGAAAGCCTTACAGGTACTACAGTGTACCTGACTCTCACAAATTTCTCTCTAAAAATCCTACTGCGGATCCAGAGACCATTTCCCAGGGACCTAAATGTATTAAGGCAACTACAGCCAAAACCCCTATCCCTTCGGACAGGGATTCTAGGGCTTTAGACAGATGGGGTAAGACGGTATATACCTCTGCAACTCTTGCCATCAGGGCTTTAAATTGCCAGTTTCACATGTTGAAGTACCTACAGCATATTATGGAACTAATTAAACAAAAATTGTTGTTGATTCCTGATTGGGCAGAAAGCAACGATTTACAAGAGTTAATGCATTTTGCAAACCAAGTTGGTAAACATACTTTGCAGTGTGGTTTTGATGCCTTAGAAGCATCTTGCAGGGCTGCTGTCACTGGGTCTGTTCTGAGAAGGCATGCTTGGCTGAAAACAAATCTTGCCAGACCATGTCAAAACAAAATTACTAGATGCTCTATTAAACCAAGAATGTTTGTTTGGCACAAAAGCGGAAGACGTTCTTAAAAAGATGGAGGAAAAAGCTAAATCTATGCAAACTGTTAAAGTTTTCTTACAGGTACAGCCACCTAGATTCTGTAGGCATTGGCCTTCTAAAAACCGGTCCTTTCCAGTCCCTCCCAGGCATTCTCAGTTCAAACCCAGGGGCAACAGACCACAAAGACTACAGTGTCACTGTATGCACAGATCTAAAGAATGGAGTGCTCCCACCTCAAAAACAGGGAGTGGTAAGCCACCTTCATATGGAAAAAGTTCACAATGACTTGTCCTTCATCTTTCCCAGTCATGCCAAGTACTTGCACCCTTAAGAGGAAAACTCGCCCTGCATGCAAAAAACTGGGAGTACATTATCCAGGACCGATGGGTCTTAAAGATTGTATACCAGGGATACAGATTCTACTTCCACTCACTTCCAACCCCAAGCGATTGCCAGACCTTCCTCCAAACCAGTGGGCAGAGGCCCAAAAGCAAGTACTTTCTCTTCTCAGTATCATGGCTATTCAGCCTGTTCCAACAGAGCAAAGGGGACAGGGTTTCTACTCCAGACTGTTCCTGGTGCCCAGAAAAGAGAACTCTTGGCACCCTATCCTGGAATCTGTCAATTCTCAACACTTTCCTGGTGGTACCAAAACTCAAAATGCTTACACTCCAACAGCTGCTTCCTGTGCTAGCCAAGGACTCTTAGCTGGTCACCCTAGACTTAAAAGAAGCTTATCTGCACATCCCCATAAGGGAATCTTGCAGGAAATATCTACATTTCAGGGCAGGCTCTGTGCACTGTCAGTTCTCTGCACTGTCCTTTGGCTTATCTACTACCCCCAGGGTATTCACAAAGTGCCTGGTTCCAGCTATTGCATACTGCAGGCAGAGAAATATTCAAATGTACCCATACTTGGACGATTGCCTGATTTCAGTCGCACAGTCAGGAATTGCTACTTCAGCACCTGACATTTGTAGAGAGACTCCTGACTTCTCTGGGGTATACCATCAACGAAAAGAAATCACATCTGGTACCCAGACAAAAGATTGTATTCCCTGGAGCAAGCTTGAACATGGTTTCCCGGATGGCATTCCTCACTCCATTTTGACAAATTACTTCAAACTACTGGCCACCCAAACCCAGCTATCTGCAAGAAAAATACTGCAAGCCCTAGGGTTCATGGCCTCATGCATTCTCCTAATTCCGTATACAAGACTGCGTATGAGAAAACTTCAGTGGTACTTAAAAAGTCTCTGGTGTCAAATTTTCAGGACCTAGAAACAGTGATTCCTATCAATCTTTGCCTAAGGACAGAATTCCTTTGGTGGGCAGAGGCTTGCAACCTCAACAAAGGGCTCCCTTTCACTCTACCCCCAGCTGCCCAAACCCTGACAACAGACTCATCAGACTATGCATGGGAGGGCTCGCATGGCAGGTAAATGCATTCAAGGCAAATGGAGCCCAGGACAAATGCACCTGCATATCAATCAGAAAGAAATGTTAGCTGTACAGAATGCACTGACTGCCTTCAAATACCTTATCCTTCCAGGACAGCTCTTGGTAAAGACAGACAACACCAGTTGTGGTACATAAAGAAGCAGGGGGATCTCATTCCTACCCACTCTGCAGGTTAGCCATGGCTTTGTGGAACACAGCCTTGAGCAATCAAGTGCGCCTGCAAGCTCAATTCCTGCCAGGCAAACAAAATTAACTGGCAGACTTAAGCAGAAATCTAATGGACCCACACGAGTGGAAACTGGAACCCAACTCATTCAAGCTTCTAATCCACAGGTGGGGGACACCAGAGGTGGACCTCTTTGCTTCCCCTCAAAACCATCAATTGAGGATATTTTGCGTCTGAACTCCCCACAGCTAAGCATGGAAAGTAGATGCCCTATCCATTACATGGGTAAACCTCTAAATCTATGCCTTTCCCCCTCTGACGCTCCTCTGGAAAGTACTACTCAAGATCATACAGGACTGGCCAAGGACAATCCTTATTGCAGCAGACTGTCCACGCCAGCACTGGTACCCACTTCTACACAGTCTGACAGCAGTGCCACCCTGGCATCTACGTCAGACCCTCTCTCTGCTGTCCCAGCAGGGAGGACAGATTTTGCATCCTCAGCTGCAAACCCTGAACCTAACTGCCTGGCATATTCCCTGAGTACATCACCAGCAATCCTCAGCAAACAGTTGCTGGATGTCATCCTTGAGGCCAGGGAGGCCTAGTACTAGGAAATCCTATACAGAAAAGTGGTAAAGATATACTGATGTTCATCGTGCATACAGCTGCAGTCATAACAGATGGGTTATCCTGCCGTCAGGCGGGTCCTCGGTCGGCCGAATTCCAAAGTCTAGGTCTGGCGTCGGTTGTCGTCGCTTCTTCCCTGACGTCAGTGCGGCAGGGGTATAAAAGAGCCAGCCGATGCCATCTTCTTCAGTCTTTCTTGCTGCGCGGTGCCCGAAGCAGAAGCAGTTCGCAAGTGCCGGTCGGCTAGCTCCTGAGATTTACGAAAATATTTCAGCCGAAGTCTTCTTGAAAGCTAAGTACCCCGTTGGGGAAACTTTTCTTACCTCAGACCGATGTCAGACAAAGTTAATAATTGCATTTCATGTGGGAAGCAAATACCGCATAAGGATTTCCACTCTTTCTGTATTCCTTGCTTAGGCCCAGACCACGACGTCTTGGCCTGCCGTTTTTGTGGTAGATTCAACAAACACACTATTAAGCGTCGGGCGGAGTTCGCCCTTCACTATTTTGGTAAAAAATTTCATTATATTATGTTGTCGGATACTCCGACTCCAGTTTTGAGTAAAAGACGCAAAGATAAGGACCGACATACGAGGTCCGCGACTTCTACTGACACCACGCTAAGGCCGACTACCGTTTCTCCGGTTCTCAGCGAGGCGCCTACGCAGCCCCTGAGTACCGATGACACTTCATTACCGGTGTCTTCAGTACCCGAGGTCGCAGGCTCCTTGGTAACCATTCCAACTACAGATACCGACGCCACTCTTGGCGGGGAAACTCAGAGTTTAGACAGGCCTGCCATTTCTGAAGGTGTCTTCAGGCCTTCCTCCTTCTCTATTAAAGCTTTCACAAAATCTAAAGCAGCCATGAAAACTAAAAAACAGGGACCTCAGACCCCCTCTCAAGGCCCCATGCCTAAAAAACAGATGCTCAAAATGGATGAGGATTTGATTACTCTTATCAGGGGTTCTCAACCCCCCTCGGACAAAAGGCCCAGATTAGAGGAAGACTACCCTTCCTCAGATCAAGCTTATATTACCTCTGAACATTCTGAGGACCAGGACTATACCTATTCTCCTTTTGAAGACTCTCTGATGCAGAGGAGTCTATTCCCTCGGTCTCCCCCCGAGGGCTACTCTTTTGGGGAAACCCCTGCATACTTTGAGGGAACACTTTCACTGGGAAGGCCAAGATTACTCAGATCCCAAGAAAAGGCTCCGGGTTTTTCTCTTGCTCCCCCAGCATAGGCCCCTGGCTATCCCTCCTGTTTTAGATATATTAGATGATGTGTACACAGAAGCCAGCCTCAACCCAGATTCTTTACCTCCAGCTCCTGTTAAACCAGACAGGTATTACCGGGTTCCTGATTCACACCAGTTCCTATACAAAAGCCATACTGCTGACCCAGAAACTATTTCACAGGGTCCCAAGGGAATTAAGGCCTCTACTGCTAAAAACCGATTACCTTCAGAGAGAGATTCCAGAGCTTTAGAAAGGTGGGGGGGAACGGTGTATACCTCGGCCACTTTAACCATGAGGGCATTAAACTGTCAGTTTCATATGTTAAAGTATCAACAGTTTTTGTTATCTCAGTTGAAAAGCAAAATGACACAACCAGAACAACCAGATTTAAAAGAGTTGCAGGATTTATTGCATGGTGCAGAGCAAGTGGGTAAACATACCTTGCAGTGTGGTTTTGATGCTTTAGAGGCCTCATGTAGACATGCTTGGCTCAAAGAGCAAGCCTTATCAGATCATGTCAAAGCTAAATTACTAGATGCACCTCTTCAAAAAGATGTATTGTTTGGTGTTAAAGCTATGGAGGTACTAAAGAAAATGGAGGAAAAAGCGAGATCAATGCAAACAGTGAAAGATTTCCTGCAGGTACAACCTCCACGTTTCAGCAGAAATTGGCCTTCAAAAAATTGGTCCTTTCCAGCCACGGACAGACCTCAAAGAGGCAGATACAGACGCCCGAGGGGTAGAGGGCAATCTCAAGGATCATTCAGAGCCAGACAATGGCAAGCACCAACCCCAAGAGGTGGAGAAGATAGATCACAGTCATTCAGAAAACAGACACAATGACTTCCCCCTTTACCTGCCAAGCAAAGCTTTAATGGCAGCACCTTTGGGCGGAAAATTGGCATTATTCTCAAAAAATTGGCATATTGTCACAAAAGACAAATGAATTCTGGACATTATAGACAGAGGCTACAGATTCCACTTTCACACCCTTCCAGAAATGAGAGGCATGCCAAACCTGCCACAAAATCAAAGGGCAGAGGCACAGAAACAAATTTCAGCTCTCATGGACATGAAAGCTATTCAAGAGGTACCTGCAAAAGAACAAGGTCAAGGGTTTTATTCCAGACTATTCCTGGTACCAAGGAAAGACAAAGATTGGAGACCTATTTTAGACCTATCCATCCTAAACACATATTTACAGGTACCAAAATTCAAGATGCTCACATTACAGCAGCTTCTTCCCATGCTGGGCAAGGAGTCTTGGCTGGTAACGTTGGACCTCAAGGAGGCATACCTGCATGTCCCTATCAGACAAGATTGCAGAAGATACCTCAGATTTCTTGCAGGTTCAACACATTATCAATTCTCTGCATTGCCCTTTGGCTTATCTACTGCACCCAGAGTGTTTACGAAATGCCTGGCATCAGTAATTGCCTTCTGCAGACTTCAAGGAATACAAATATACCCATATCTGGACGACTGCCTGATCCAAGCAGACAGCAAGGACATACTTCTGAAACACCTGGCGTTTGTAATAAAACTGTTGAACTTTCTGGGATACAGTCAACAAAAAGAAATCAAAGCTAATACCCTCTCAAAAAATAATTTTCCTGGGTGCCAGCTTGAAAACAACCACCCAGATGGCCTACCTCACGCCAGACAAACAAGGGCAACTATCTCAATACTTCAGCAAAATGGCAACCTTCACCAGGCTGACTGCAAGGAAAGTCCTGCAGGCTCTGGGATTCATGGCATCTTGCATCCTTCTGATCCCATGTGCAAAGCTGCATATGAGGAAACTTCAATGGTACCTAAAAAACTTATGGTCTCAACACAGCCAACGTTTGGAAACAATTATACCACTCATTCCATGTCTTCAAAAGGAATTTCTGTGGTGGGCTCAAGCATGCCAAAGAAACATAGGTCTCCCTTTCTGTGTACCTCAAGCAACTCAAATCATCACAACAGACGCCTCGGACTACGCCTGGGGGGCACACATGACAGATCAGTGCATTCAGGGAAAATGGTCCCAAAAAGAGAAGCACCTACACATCAACCAAAAGGAAATGCTAGCAGTGCAAAATGCTATTATGGCCTTCAAAGACCTACTGCATCCAGGCCAGCTATTGATAAGGACATACAACACCACAGTCATGTGGTACATAAACAAACAGGGGAGAACTCATTCATATACCCCCTGTGCAGACTAGCCATGACGCTATGGAACACAGCTCTGGAATTGCAAATCCAACTTCAGGCACAATTCCTGCCAGGGAAGGAAAACACACTGGCAGACATCCTAAGCAGAAATATGACAGATCCACACGAATGGAAGTTGCATCCTCAAGTTTTCGCAAAGATAACTCAGGCATGGGGACAGCCAGACATAGATCTCTTTGCTACCCACAGAAATTACCAATTGAAAAAATTTTGCTCAAGGACCTATCATCCACAGGCCTGGAAAGTGGACGCACTTTCTTTCAATTGGACAACGTTGACAGTCTATGCCTTTCCGCCTCTTCCTCTGCTGCCCAAAGTTCTATTAAAAGCCAGAGGAGAGAGGCCGAAAATGATTCTCATTGCTCCAGATTGGCCCAGAGAACACTGGTATCCGCTCCTGAAGAGCCTGACACATTCCCCACCATGGATCCTACCTCTAGTGCCTCTTCTGTTGTCCCAGCACAACTTCAAAACTCTTCACAGCCAGCTCAAAACCCTAAATCTAGCTGCTTGTAGAATCCCTTGATTTCCCAACAGACCCTCCTCTCCAAGGAGGTGCAGGATGTCATCTTGGAGGCCAGAAGACCTGCTACTAGAAAAGCCTACTTCGCCAAATGGAAACGATTTTGTGCCTGGAATCAGAAAAAGGGCCAGAATCCTTGGGTAATAAATTTACCTCAAATTTTACAGTACCTAGCTGAGATGTTAAACAGTGGACTTTCCTTCTCCTCCATCAAAATCCACGCTTCAGCCATTTCTGCGCAGTACAACACAGATCCTCCTTTATTCTCTCATCCTCTCAAGACAGTTCCTCAGAGGGACAAAGATTATAAAACCCCCAAGGAAACCACCAGTCCCTGCTTGGGATCTCAACTTCATATTGGAAAAGCTGACCCTTCCTCCATTCGAGCCAGCTGCCTCAACAGAACTGCAATACTTGTCATGGAAAACAGCCTTCCTTCTGGCTGTCACCTCAGCACGCAGGGTTTCGGAACTACAGGCCCTCATGGCTGTGCAACCTTTCATCATTTTCCATCAGGACAGAGTTTCCTTACGAACCAACCCTACCTTTATGCCAAAGGTGGTAGTATCCAGTGTAGCCTTGAATCAGACTATCCACTTACCTACCTTTTACCCTAACCCACAAAATAAAGGGGAAAGACTACTGCATTCCTTGGACATTCACAGACAACTTCGTTATTATTTGGACAGGACAAAGCCATTCAGGAAATCTGAGCAACTCTTTGTGTCCTATGCTACAGGTGCTCAAGGAAAGGCCATCTCCAAACAGACAATCTCAAAATGGATAGCCCACTGCATACGCTTTTGTTACTCATTTCATGGAAAAGCTGTGCCTTCAAGCATCAGATCCCACTCCACAAGGGCCACAGCTACCTCTGCAGCTTTCCTCAAGGGGGTTCCTACCAAGGACATTTTGGAAGCAGCCACTTGGAGTTCAGTGCACACTTTCTCCAAACACTATCACCTTCCACTTTACTCTAAATCTAGAGCGGGATTTGCCACAGCTGTCTTGCAGGGCATCCTTGCTCCTCCTAGTTCCACTTAGTGCCTGCCACCCCTACTTAGCTTTGGGATTCTTCCCATCTGTTATGACTGCAGCTGTATGCACGATGAATATAGTACAGTTTTGTACCTACCATAAATGTAGATGTTCGAGTGCTCATACAGCTGCAGTCCAGGTCCCCCCCCCCTCCATCCCCTCTTAGGGCAGGCCTTATGACAAACACCTTCTCATACAACCTATTTGGGGTATTCTTTAATGGTGTATTTGCTTGCAACTACTGTTTTTTGATTATTCTATATTGCATGATTACATAAGTTTATGTTTTGCCTTCCTTCTGGGGGCACCTGACATCTGGGGCAAGAAAAACTGAAGAAGATGGCGTCGGCTGGCTCTTTTATACCCCTGCCGCACTGACGTCAGGGAAGAAGCGACGACAACCGACGCCGGACCTAGACTTTGGAATTCGGCCGACCGAGGACCCGCCTGACGGCAGGATAAACCCATCTGTTATGACTGCAGCTGTATGAGCACTCGAACTTCTACATTTATGGTAGCTACAAAACTGTACTTTCTTGGAGCCAGTCTCAGGGAAGGGACACAGCCGTGCCCACCTTACCTCAATTCCTAGATTATCTAGCAGAGCTGCACCACAAAGGCCTATCCTCATCAATTAAGATTCATGCCTCTGCCATCTCAGCCCATTACAGTACTGAGCCACCCCTCTTCTCTCACCCTCTGGTCAAACAGTTCCTGAGAGGAGCTAACAATTTAAGACCCCTGAGGAGAGCTCCCACTCCTGCCTGGGACCTTAACTTTGTACTAGAAAAGCTCATGCTTCCCCCATTTGAGCCTGCTGCTACAGCAGAGTTAAAATTCCTCTCTTGGAAAACAGCCTTACTTCTAGCCATCACTTCAGCAAGAAGAGTGTTTGAGTTACAGGCCCTTATGGCTGTGGAACCCTTCATTATCTTCCATGCGGACAGGGTTTCCTTCAGGACTAACCCATCATTTATGCCCAAGGTGGTGTCCAGTGTAGCTTTAAACCAATCCATCCATTTACCAACCTTTTTTTTCCTAATCCTCAGAATAAAGGAGAAAGGACCC
The DNA here is from genome assembly GCF_019279795.1 of Protopterus annectens. Taxonomy (NCBI): domain Eukaryota; kingdom Metazoa; phylum Chordata; order Ceratodontiformes; family Protopteridae; genus Protopterus; species Protopterus annectens. The sequence goes on along the minus strand of NC_056743.1, from coordinate 585,629,679 downwards.
TGCACTCCTTGGACTTGCACAGGCAGCTTAGTTTCTTCCTTGACAGGACTAAACCTTTCAGAAAATCTGACCAGCTGCTAAGTGAGCTTTGCTACAGGAGCAGAGGGCAAGGCCATTTCAAAGCAAACCATCTCCAAATGGATAGCACACTGCATCCATTTATGCTACGAACACCATGGAAAACCTACAAAAACATTCTCCTTCCTCCTTCCAATATAGCACAATCAACTGTGACCCAAAATAAACCACCGACTGTGGTAAACAAAAACGTCAAACAGCAAAGCAAGATTTCTGTTTTTTATTCTAGCGCTTCGGTGTCTCCACCTTCAAGGAATAACAAACACTCAAAAAAATACACACATTTTATATACCACATAATTACATTCAATTAATTAAACAATAAATTACCCCCTTAAAGTAAACACTTCCAATTCAACTCATTGTTTAAGCTTTTAGGCACTAATGTTTTATATTTTAAAATGTAAATACTTTCCTTATACAATAACTTATGTTTCAATACATCTTCATCATTATGTAAACATTCCACTCTTTCTAAAATTGTACCCTGCAGTAAGTTAATATCACTATTATGCAACATTTTAAAATGAATAGCAATAATTTTGTCTTCCTTTATATTCTTTATATCCCTCAAATGCTCCATGAATCTGATACGAAATTCTCATTTCATCTCCCCTATATAATATAACTGACATGGGCACCTCAGAGCATATGTAACTCCCTTACTTCTACATGAATAGGTGCCCCTAGTTTCAAAACTTAACTCCGTTCATATTATGAAACACATTTACAATATGTGTACATATGCTGCATTTGTTACAACATAATGTTCCTCTAACTGATGGTGTATCTGGTATATCCACATCTGGCATACAAAATTTGCCATGTACTACCATATTTCTCAAGTTTTTCCCCCTCTTATAGGAGAAAAAAGGTTTCCTAGGCAAAATATTCGCCAAAAACCTGTCCTCCATCAAATATTTTCAGTAGTACTCTATTAGCGTCCTCACTTCTTCACTTTTAATATTATAGACACACAATAGATTGGATCCACTACATTCTTATTCCTTATTTTATTTTCATATGTAAAATTTGTATCATTATACTTATTGTTACTACCTATCACATTCTTACCTATACTTACTTCATCCCATACTCTGGTCTGGGCTCCTTACATAATGTCTGGATCGTATCCCCTTCTCAAAAACATATTCTTAGTCTGTCCTATCTCACTTAATAATAAATTCTTATCACTACGTAGTCTCGAAATACGTAATAATTCCCCGAAGAGTAAAGCCTTCAAAATATGGGATGAATGACAACTAGTAGCGTGTAAATATTGGTTACCATCAACAAATTTCCTATGTATATTTGATGAAATATCTCCATTTTCCTTTCCCTCCAAAACGAGATCCAAATATATAACTTTACTCCCTTTCTGAATCCCATCAAATGACAGGCCAAAAGGATTCTTATGCATTTCCAACACAAACTCGTTAACTTCATCCCTACCACCCTCACAAACAAATATCAAATAGTCAATAAAACGAAAATAAAAATTAACATTTTTTCATAAAATTCAAATTGAATAAAAACTTAATCTCAAAAAGACATAAAAAGATTAGCATGCATGGGGGCAAATGCTGCCCCCATTGCAGTGCCTTGTTTCTGTCTATACAACACATCATCAAAATAAAAATAATTGTTCTTAAGACAAAAATTTACCATATCAACTACAAAATTTGAGAAGGGGTCATCTCCCAAAAAATATTCAATAGCCTCCAAACCATATCTGTGCTTTGTAGTGGTATACAAACCTTTAACATCAACCACCAGCCAATATTTAATGTTAAGTTGTCTATCTCGCCTTCATTCTTGCTGGTTGGGTTCAGAGCTGATCTTCCGCTCCGACTCAGCCATTTTCAAAAGCTTGAGAGCTGTTTACTGGCTCGAGGCCACCCTATATCCCATGATGCCTGGCGCTAGATACCCAGATCTCGTTTGCCGCCTCAGCTGCGAGGTTGTCTTACTGGCTCAGGTCGTATTTTTTCATTATATTATCTGTATTTTTGATAAAAACTTTAGAGTTTTTAGTGTAGATTGCTTGTTGTAGTTACAGCTTTCTTAGTATATCTTCGTTGTATCTATATTTTCTCCCTGTATCCCTCCCACTTCTCTTCAGGAAACTCATTTTAGTTGGAGAATCCCCCCCCCCCCCACACGCACACACACACTTTCTTCTCTTAGGTAGCCGTTTAAATTGGAGGCTAACCTTTTTCTCTTTTCAAAAAAAAAAAAAGTATTTAGTGTTTACCTAGTTATATTTAATTGGTGTAGTAACTTAGTGTGTGTGATGGCTATTACCTGCTATTTGTAGTGTATTGTTCTTGGTGTTCCTTTTTTCTTTTCAGGGATGTCCAAGGATACCAAGGTGTCCGGATTCAAGAAGTGTGACTCATGCTGTCAGAAGATGTCTGACAGATGGTCACACTTCCTGTGTCTATTGTCTGGGCGCTGTGCACCTGCAGGACTCTTGTTCGGTTTGCCATGCTTTCAGCCCAAGAGTCCTGCAGGAGCGTAAAAATAAGTTAATCCTACGGGGTTTACTTAAGCCCCAGGATTCACCGGCTAAGGCTCAGCCCGTGAAGTCCTCCAAGCCACCTAAATCTTCGGCTCCCAGTTCGGAGCAGTCGTTGGGTGAAGCTATTCCTTCTGCCTCGGTTCCGGCCAGAACCGATGTGCCTGCCTCCCATTCGATTCAGACACAAACTTCGGAGCCGTCAGGGATTTGAAAGAGATCTAGGTCTCCCTCCTTGGAGTCGATACGCTCGGCTCTGAGGTCTCCTCTGCTCCAATCGGAGCACAGTCATCGGTCCTCCCACTCTTCTGGGTCCTCAAGGCTTTTAGATCAAGACATGGAGAGAGTGGTCAGTAGGCTGTTGAAATCGCAGGCCCTAGCCAAAAGGTTGTCCAGCCCCCCTCATCAGGTGTCTGCTTCATCCATGTCTGCAGTTATTCCTCCTCCGACTCCTCCCTTGAGCTCGGAGCTGGAGTTCGTTTGGGTTCGGGTCGTGGAACCGTCAGCACCGATACCTTCTGCTTCGGTTCCGTCGTCTGCTCCGATCATTTCCTTGGTACCGTCCTTGGAAGGGTCTGGGCGCCGAGACTCCCTCGTCAGCTCTGAGGGGGCGAGTGGCATCGGACACTTGTCTGACCCCGTTCTCCCCCTCGGAGCTTCGGCGCAGATAAGCTCAGCTCCTACATCGGCTTCGGAGCCGTCCCCCTCGGTGCGGAGAGAGATTCCGATCTCTTCGGAACTGGAGCTTTCTTGGCATCCGAGCAGGGACGCCTTTGAAGTCATGAGGAGTGTGCTGGCCCTGAGTCAGCCCCACAATCATCCCCATCGGCTCCTCCCACTGTGGTGCCTGCGTCTGCATCTGCCCCTCCTCCAGACCCCAGGTGTGGGGAACCAACACTCCAGGGCAACCCCTTGGGTATATCTTCCTCTTCCGAGGCCTCCCCTGATCATTCAGAGGAGCCACCTCGTAAGAGGAAATGCAAGAGGAAGCATGTTGACTCCCCTGAGTCTGTCACATCAGATACCGACTTAGAGGATTCGGAAGGGTCCCCGAGATCCCCCTCTGAAGATGTCTCCTTCTCAGACATCCTTGAGATGCTTAGGCAGAGGGGGAACTGGACTGCCCTAAGCCCTTCCGAGGATGAGTCTGTATTCCTGGATGCGTTTGGATCCCGACCTTCCACCTCCTGGGTGTCTCCGCCTTTCTCTACCCACTGATGTCTGTGGTGGCTCGGAAGGCGTGGTCAGCTCCAGACACAGTGGAACCGACCACCAGAAGACCCGCTAAATTCATAACTGCACCACAGGACAAACAGTTTTTGACCAAAGGCGTCCCCGTTGATGCCATGGTGGTACCGGCAGCCACAAAGAAGGAGTTGGCAGAAACTTCATCTGTCCATCCCCCTAACAAGGAGTCCAGGATGATGGACAGATATGGGAAGTGGATGTTCTCTTCAGCGACCTTTTCCATGAGGTCTCTGAATTATTTGTGCCACTTTACCAGTCTTCAAAGGGATCTCCTTAAAGAGCTTGGAGATACCCTCCAAGATCCATCAGCTGAGGGGGCCCAGGCTAAGGCATCCTCCCAGCTGGCGACTCTTAATTCAGTGGTGAACTCCTTCATGAGGCTCATTTCTTATGCAGCCAATGGTGCGAGTAGAGCCGCAGGCACAGGTGTTGCCCTAAGAAGGCACGCTTGGATGCAGCTATGTAATTTTGCGGAACTTTTCAGAGCGTCTTTCACCAACACCCCCCTTGATGGTTCCTCTCTTTTTGGATCTCAGATGAAGGACACCCTCACCAGGTGTGAGCAGGAAGGCAAGACTCTCTGCCGTGGGAGTCCGTTTTTCCACTCCTTCCAAACCATATCCCAAGGGTCAGAAGAGTGGAAAGATGTGGTTCTGGAAATCCCAGGGAGCCTTGCCGGACACACGTGGTGAGTTCCCATCCAGGGGCAGAGGAGGGAACAATAATAGACGCCGCCCTCGTGGCAGTGGGGGTCCGCAAAACCAGGGCAGCAGAGAATCCTTCTCTGAGAAGCCCTTCCAGCACCACTGAAGGGTTGCCCGGCTGCCCATCTCTGGAGGCAGTCTGGGGAAGATTATCGCTGTACCCAAGAGCCTGGCAAGACATAACACAAGACAAGTGGGTACAGTCTGTTATATCCGGAGACTACAGAATTCCTTTTGTTCACACCCCCTTATGGTTAAACAAGCCCCTTCCAGATGTTCCACCCAATCTAAGGGATCAAGCAGTTCAAGAAGTTTCAAAACTGCTAAGAAAAAGGGCCATCCAGCAAGTCCCAGCAGACCAGCAAGGATCCGGAATTTACTCAAGGTTCTTTTTGGTACCAAAAAAGACATGGGACTGGAGACCCATTCTGGATCTCAGCAGACTGAACAGGTCTGTACAAAGAACAAAGTTTCGGATGGTCACGCTACAGTTCATTTTACCCTTTCTGGGTCAGGACAATTGGATGTGCTCTCTAGATCTTCAGGATGCGTACTACCACATCAAAATGGACAGACGCTCCAGAAGATTCATTCGCTTCTGGCTGGGAGCCAGCCATTATCAATTCAGAGCTCTGCCCTTTGGTCTCACCACAGCCCCCAGGGTGTTCACCAAATGTATGGCAATAGTTACCGCTCACCTGAGACGGCAAGGATTCCAGGTGTTTCCATATCTAGACGACTGGCTCCTCACTGCTACCACCAGGCATCACCTTCTGCGAGCCAGAGACTACACTATCGAGACGTGCTCCAGACTAGGTATCACAATAAATTTCAAAAAGTCTGCATTGTCGTCCTCTCAATCACCTTTATAGGTGCAAATTTGAATACAAAAGACATGTCAGCGAGCCTTCCACCAGACAGGGTATTAGCGATTCGCCAACATGTGAAGGTTTTATTAGCATGCAAAAGAATTCAAGCTAGGTTTGTCCTCCAAACTTTGGGTGTCATGGCAGTAACGATCATACTTGTTCCTCTAGCTCGTTTTCACATGAGGATTCTCCAGTGGCTTCTTTTCACCCAATGGTCCTTCCAGCAGCTTCCCATGTCTCACATGCTCATGATCACAGAAGCATGCAAAAAGCACCTTGTGTGGTGAAAGTACCTTGCGTGGTGGATGGTCTCCACATCAGTGACCCAGGGCAGACCATTTGTACTCCCCCCCCCCCCCTCCAGTTGCTACTGTGACCACGGACACCTCCCTGATCAGGTGGGGGGGGGGCATTATCAGGGCACAACAGTCCAAGGCACCTGGCAACCTCACGAGTACCATCTGCATATAAACGTCTTGGAGATGAGGGCCGTGCTCTTAGCGTTGCAAGCTCTTCAGGATTCTCTTCCTACCGGGACCATTGCAATTCAAACGGACAATATGCCACTAGTGTGGTACATCAACAAGCAGGGTGGAACCAGGTCCTACCCCCTATGTCGAGAAGCACTCAGACTTTGGCAGTGGGCGATCTCTTCCCACCGGTTTCTGATCACAACGCACATCCCTGGAAGGTCCAACGTCATAGCAGACAGGCTGAGCAGAGCAATTCTCATGCCTCACGAGTGGTCTCTGAATCAGGTAGTTGCGGACCAAATCTTCCGCAAATGGGGCCAACCTTGCTGCGACCTTTTTGCAACTCCTTCAACAGCAAGTGCAACAATTTCTTCTCTCTCCTTCCACTTCCCGGACGTTCCCCCAGAGACGCTCTAGTCCACGATTGGCCTCAGGGACTTCTTTATGCATTCCCTCCGTTTCCCCTAATCCCGAAACTAATACAGAAAGCTACCGTATCGGGCTGCAAAATAATCCTCATTGCTCCTTACTGGCCTCGACAGATATGGTTCCCGTTCCTGCATAGTCATCTTCTCGAGCAGCCTTGGAATCTTGATCCAGTTCCAGACCACCTGATCCATCAGTCGGGCGGGCTGCACCAATCCCTACCATCTCTCCAGCTCACTGCTTGGTTGCTCCACTTCCAACTTTAGCCAGGCTTCCAGATATCTCCTCCTCTGTGCACAAAATTATTTTATCGCACAAGTCTACGACTAGAAAAACTTACGCTAGTAAGTGGAAGCATTTTTCTTCCTGGGCAGAGGCTAAGAGTATAGACCCCTTTTCAGCCCCTGTACACCACATTTTGGAATTTCTTGCGGAACTCTCTCATGCTGGGTCCGCTTCCGCTACAATTAGAGTTCAGTTAGCTGCAATTTCAAATTTTCACATTGGCCTGTCGGAAAATAATATCATGTCTCATAAGCTATGTAAAGCCTTTCTCAAAGGGACCACTTTGCTCAGGCCCCCAGTGAGAGATCCTCCACTTCAGTGGGATCTAAATTTGATTTTAGCTTCTGTAATTTTGCTCCCTTTTGAACCTGCAGCTTCTTGTTCCTTGAAGTTTTTATCTTGGAAAACCCTTTTTCTGGTAGCTATTACTTCAGCCAGAAGAGTTTTGGAACTTCAGGCTCTTTGTATCCGTCCTCCGTACCTAGTGTTCCAGAATGACAGGGTTGCTCTCAGGACTAATCCTTCCTTCCTAAGGTCTCTTCAGAGAATAACTTGAATCAGTCCATAGACCTTCCAGTGTTTTTTCCTAACCACTCCAACAGGGCGGAATATAAATTGCATCAGTTAGATGTTCACAGGCAACTACGCTTTTATTTGCATAGAGCTAAGGACATCAGAAAATCGGACCAACTTTTCCTGTCTTATGCTCAGGGTAAACAAGGTCTTCCAGTCTCCAAAGTAACCTTATCTAGGTGGTTGACTACTATCACATTTATCTATCAACTGAGGAATGAAGAATTGCCAGTTAAACCAAAAGGTCACTCCACCAGAGCTTTAGCCACTTCTGTGGCCTTTCAGGCGAGGTTGCCCATGGAATCCATTTGTGCTGCGGCTACGTGGGCCAACTCACATACTTTCATTTCGCATTATAAGTTGGATGTGGTTTCCAGGAGCAGAGCTGATTTTGGTTCCACTGTTCTGAAGAGTTTGTTCCGATGAGCCACCCAGGATTTTAGGTGCTAGGGACGCTGTCCCAACCAGCAAGAATGAAGGCGAGATAGACAACTTAACATAAAGAAGTTATGTACCTACCATAATGTTCCATGTTAGTTGTCGTCTTCTCGCCGCCTTTCTTGCGTCCCACCCCCCACCCCCCTATCCTAGTGGACCGAGAAGAGTTCCTTATGGTTTTTCACTGGCTGAGTTTTCTCTGGCTATTCCTTTCTACCTAGTAGCCTCTCTGGTAGGATTAGGCATTCTAGGTTAGGATTCTTTCCTTATGTCTGCAGTTAGACTTACCAAACGAGATCTGGGTATTTAGCGCCAGGCATCATGGGATATAGCATGGCCTTGAGCCAGTAAACAGCTCTCGAGCTTTTGAAGCTGGCCGAGTCAGAGCCGAGGATCAGCTCTGAACCCAACCAGCAAGAAAGAAGGTGAGAAGAAGACAACTAACATGGAACGTTATGGTAGGTACATAACTTATTTTTCTTATTCCAAGTTAGAGGAAACTTTCCTTAAAAAAATCAAAGCTGTCCTGTATGTATGCCGAAGATCTCTGAACATATGGTAGCAATATTTTATGTAATACCAAACCAACATTATGTAAAAAATATTTGCAAGCTGAAATAATGGGTCTACCTGGAGGATCCTCCATACTTGTGTGCACCTTAGGCAGACAAAAGAAAACCACTATCTCACTGTTTCGGTTAAACAGCCTATCCCTAACATCCTTCTCAGTGAAATAGCCTAACCTAACACTTTTATCTAACATTTTTTCATATTCAATTACTGCTTGCTCATATTTGATCCTATCACATTTCTCATACACATCAACATTGTCCAAGTGCTCCTTACACTGTCTATAATATTGTGACATGTTCATAATCACTATTTTGTTCCCTTTATCCGATGGTTTTATTATTATATCCTTCCTACTTCTCAACACTTGCAAAGCTTGCCACTCTTTTAAAGTTAAATTATAAGGTATCTCGTGTTTGTTTAGCAAAACACTATCACAAGTATTCTCTCCTGCAAATCCTGTCATGGAACCAAACTGAGAAATACGTGTATTTTCAAAAGGTGGCATAAATTTGTTAAACACTGGTATAGTTGATGCATCAGTTTTACAATATGCATTAGGAGATATAGTCTCATCATTGCTACCATCAGACATTTCCCCAGCTTCTTCATAACTGGAGAAAAAACTTTCATCAGACTCACAAAGCAAAGAATTATTACTTGCATTATTATTTTTAAATGCATTGCAAAATGATATTCAGATACACTTTATGTATAAATCTAAACATCTCTTGCTTAACTATATGTCCTCTAGGTAACACAGTAGGTACAAGCTTAAGCCCCAAATTCAATATTAACACTTGTTCCTGTGTTAAATTACATTGTGATAAATTCGACAACAAACTTGGTTCAGTACGTACCTCAACATCTGAACCTTTTGTTGTAGTAATGTCCATTTCTTTGTCCCTGCGCAAAGTCTGTTTTGTAACCTCCTTCTGGGTTACCGCCATTAGCCCCATAATTCCTGTTCCGTTACTGCCCTTGCCGATACTGTTGCTGGTCTCCTTGGCTCCAAAATGTATGTCGATGTTCTTCCGGACGTTGCAGCTGGAGTAGCTCAGGAAATTCCTCACTTCCATCCATCTCATAATGACTCTCCCCTTCTGAAGATGCAAACGAAGTAGAGGCAGCATTTTTGAACCTAACATGCTGACGTCGCTGATTTCCTACTTTCCGATTGGAAGAAAACGAAAAGGCATGCCCTGCTTAGGTTCATAGGTTCATACTAGGCTATCTGCCCGAGGGCATTTATAAGCCTAGCCCATAGTTTTGTGGCTTACGCCACCCCTTTAGTATGGGGAACTATACCCATTATTTTGCTGTGCCTCTGTTGAGCAGTGACACTGAGGTAATCCCTGGGGTATATCTGCGATCTCCCATCCATTGGTCAAGATTTCTCTTGAACAAGGCCAGCGAGGTGCTCTGCCTCACATATACCGGGATTTTATTCCACAGCATAGGGAGTCTTTGGGTGATGAATCTATCCCTCCAGCACGTCCTATTAATAGCCGTGTCGAGGTTTAAGTCTCCCGCCCTTGTGGCTCTGACGGATCTAGATTTTTTGAGGTGAAGCATATTCATCAAATCTGGGTTTGACATGGCCTTGTATGTTAGGCAAAGGTCACCTCTGAGCAAGCGGTAAGCGACTGAATAGAGCTGGAGTTCTTTCAGTCGGGCAGCATAGGACAGATGTTTGAGACCCTTTATCCTTTTGGTGAGGAACTTTTGTGGCCTCTCCAGCTGCTGCAAGTGTCGGGTCAGATACATTCCGAATGGAATGGAATCATATGCGTTAATGGCTCTTGTTAATTTAGATTTTTTCTGTTCATCAAGATCGGATTCTAAAGAGAGCAATTTTTTATTAGTTCTCTCTAGAAAAGCATTAATGCTCTGTATGTTCATAGAGGTACTGATGGTTTGCAAAAGAGCCGCCAGTTCCTGCCTCAGTTTTTGTGCTTTACTTGATCTCTCTCCAACAAAATGTGTACCCATTCTATTACACATTTATGTGAAGCCTTTAACCAGCACTTTTTAAACTGTTTATCTACAGGGCAATTCAAGTCAAAAGGTGGGTGCTAGGATTTTTAATAAACCGGAGACCTTCGGGGGTAATATCAAGGTCAATGTATCGTTGTAGTCCCAAAATATTGAAATAAGTTCTTGTTTCTTTCTCCAAAAGTTTCTCATATTTATCACATAATTCCCTCTTATCAGAAGGTATTACATTCAGCATCTGCCCACTGAATTAAAAGGGCCAGATACTCTTTTCGCCCTTTCCTTGATAAATGTCTCAAATAAGGGACCGGTATCTGTACTAACTTGCCCGTTTTCCATAGCAGGTCGCAATACCTGCACCGAACCATTTAGATAATGTTCCATAATTCTCTGGGAGCCCACCTGGGATCCCAAACCTCCAGCCGCTCCCAGCAAAGACACAGATTCTTCTCGAAATACACGAGGGACATCCACATTCGGATCAGAAGCCATGCCCCAAAATGGAAATTACAAAAATACTCTCCTTCCTCCTTCCAATATAACACAAACAACTCTGACCCAAAAGAAACCACCGACTGTGGTAAACAAAAAGGTCAAACAGCAAAGCAAGATTTCTGTTTTTTATTCTAGCGCTTCGGTGTCTCCACCTTCAAGGAATAACAAACACTCAAAAAAATACACACATTTTATATACCACATAATTGCATTCATTTGATAATTAAACAAATTATCCCCTTAAAGTAAACGCTTCCAATTCAACTCATTGTTTAAGCCTATGGAAAAACCATGGAAAACCTACCCCACAGGTGATCAGAAACCATTCCACTTGGGCTACCTCAACCTCTACAGCATTTCTCAGGGGAAGTCCCTACCAGGGACATCCTGGAAGCTGCAACCTGGAGTTCTGTACACACCTTCACTAAGCATTACCACTTACCTATTTTTTCTAAATCCAGAGCTGGATTTTGCTACAGCAGTCTTACAAATCCTGCTAACCAGCCCTAATACTTCTTGATTGCCTCCACCCTTCCTCAGCTTTGGGAATCAACCCAAGTGTGATGACTGCAACTGTAAAACATGAATGTAGTACAGTTGTGTACACTTACCATAAATGCAGATGTTAGAGTGTATTCACTGTTGCAGTCCTGGTTACCCTACCTCCAGCCCCCTGACTTTTCTGTACTTTCTAGCTATCCTCTTTTGTGGCCATTTCTTATGGCAGTGGTATTTACTTTTTACTGGAGGAGTTCCACGCCATGTAATTGCTTCCTATTTTGGGGGCTCCTGACATCTGGGGCAAGAAAAACTGATGTAATGGCGTTGGCTGCATGTTTTATACTCCTGATGACCTGACGTCATGGAAGAGGCGACCGCAACAGACGCAGAAATCCCAAGACCCTGGTATTCGGGCCGACTGAGGGCTACCTGCTGGCAGATTACTTAAGTGTGATGACTGCAACAGTGAATACACTCAAACATCTACATTTATGGTAAGTGTACAGAACTATACTTTCTGGAATGGCAAAGAATTTGAGGGTGGGTGGTGGAGTAAAGATTTACATAAAGAAATTACATGGAGAGGATCCACTACTCTATGAAGGGGCAAAAGCGCAGCCAGGATCAGAACCTAGAGTAAATCACTCTAGCAGATAAAGTGCAGGGTTTGAAATGCTGACTGATGGTGTCAGCTCAAAAATATGTCAAGGGAGGAGGGATAAGACTAGAGAGAATAAAAGCAGTGGATTAGGAGGAAAGTGATGCATCTGTAATTAGTCTTCCAGGAACATGGTGGGTAGAAGTCAGTTGAGGTTTGACTTATGAAGAGTTACAGAAGCGATTAGTTTAAAAGTTGCTCTAAACTTGGGTGAATGGGATTGGAGAGTTCCTAATAAAGTTGCTCTTAGCCTATGATTTTGCCACCATGTAGTTTACATTGAGGAGGTAGGGTAAGAACACAAGTAGAAAAGTGATAATCTGGGATTTTACAATACTTGATTAATGTGAACTGTAGGAGGGGGTTAGAGTTGTGCTGGTGATTAGGGACAAATTGAGGGAATAAACTGCTGTGGGTTAGGATGAAAAATGCAGGACTTCAGATAAAAGTTAAATGAAGTGGCAAAAAGAGCAGATGGCCATAATGTCTACAACAGATTGTGATGTGAATGATTAGAGCAAACAAGTGGTAGAAGAGAAAAAAATCCAAGAGGCATGAAAAACTGCAACAGAAGTGGTGAAGGCAGCAAAAGTGTGAGAAGAAAGGTTAACAGGGTCAATAGGTGGAGGAGCAAAGGCGGCTTTAGCTATATAGCAGAAAGATTTAAGGATGAGGCAGATCTGACCAGGCTGATCACAGACTGGAAAGAAGTCACATAAGGCACTGAAAAAGTAAAGTTAGTGAATTAATATTTTGTTCTTCATAAACCTTAAAAGTGTAGTGTGCCACAGTAGTGGGAAAGTAGGGAAGAGTGGAGGACAGTAGTGGACAAAGATTCCAGCTATACAGAGGGCAAAGGTGGAGAGAGCTGTTTTCCATAAGGGAGTGTGAAGCACAATTGCCAGGTGGGGCACTTCCTAGGGATTACAAGAATCTGACCTATGTGCTGGCAGAGATTTTCAGTACATCTTTGGACACAGTGCTTCAGCATACTGAAAGTTGTTGTGTGGCAACCTTTGTGCAAAGAAGGTGGCAGGAAAGTACAGGGAACTAGAGGCCTCTTAATGTCACAACATTGGTTAGAAAGATGTGGAGAGAATTTTTGGAGAAATGCTGGTTTGCAGACAACTGCCAATATTGTCTCATTTCCAGAAGCTGCTAATCAGATTTGATTACGTTTTATGATAGGTTTACAGGAAAACTTGATTGGGGGGGGGGGGGGGTGCACAAAACCTGTTTCACACAAACTTCATGGCCTTTTACTTGATACATCAGAGATACTTTCTAGGAAATGGAGATTTGGTTTAGGAGGCTCCAAGACTAAGGAACTGGACAACTGTGTGGTTGAGTTTTACAACAGATAGGGTTATGGTAATTAGAGGAACAATACACTACTAATGAAGATTATTGGGAGTACTGTGGAATTCTGTTGTAGGCCCCAGATTCACCATTCTTAGGAATGTCTTTTCATACCTGTGGTAGAGAGTAGGATTAGCCATTTTTGATGCAAAGTTAGATCTAGCAGAGTAAGATGATGGGGAAGTACTTTTAAATATTGGGGAAAAAAGCTGGTGTTGGTTTAAAAGGTGGCACTTGAGGTTCATTGTAGATGTATACAAAATACAGCAGCTGTGCTACAGCAGGGATGTTGTGTGCACATTTTTAGCTGGAGAAGTTGAACTGATGGCATCAGAGCTGGAAGTGGATCTGGGAAGTTGGATGACACAAATGGACCACATAGAACAAGAGAGAAGGGCACTGGCAAGTAACCAAGAGAATGCTGAAATACATTTTCTAGTGGACAAGTTCAAAAAGATGGTTATGCTGCCATTCTGACTCACCTTGAGTGCTGTGTGCAGTTTTGGACAATATGCGGAGGAGGACATAATGCTGCTGGAAGATGTTCAGGGGGGGGGGGGGGTTGCAGGGCATGGTGTGGAAAGACAGTGACCAGTGTCTAGATGAGCTGATGCCATTCTCAGTGTGTGAAAAGGATGGAGAGGAGACTGATACAAGGGCTTGGGATCATTTCAGGAATATAAAGGGAGAACAAACACAAATACCAACCCTTTCTGGTAAAGACGTTCTAGTAAAGAAACCAAAAAATTAATCCAGCAAGATAGAGGGACTCCAAAACAGCCAGTTTCAATAAAAAAACTTTTGTCTACACCACAAGTGCTTTCAGACTAGGCTGCTGCTTCAGGTAATGGTTATCAAATTAAAAAACTCAGTTTAAATACCATATACTGCCTCCCTTGATTAATCATGTGACATCAAGGCACTCAAATTTGAACAAACAGTCTCATAAAAGCATACGCATGTCACCCAAGTACAAAAATTATGGGTCTGTATTATATATTCGAAGTTTCAAAACTTCGAATCCCATATATTCGACAACATATGATCGAAGTTTGAAACTTCGAATATATAGTAAAACATCAAAAAAATAAATAAAACTTACCTTAACTACGCCCCCCACCCCCCCTACTTAAATATACCAACTTTGAGATCGCACTTCAGTGCAGAAAAGGGAAATTCTCCCATTCTGCACCGTTACATTTAACCTTCAAACTTTTCAAAGTTCGATCATATGGTGTCGACCATATGACATTCGAACTTTGAAAAGTTTGTTCATGTAATAGTAACCCAAAAATCATAATACATTCATAAAAATGCATATGTAATAAATAAATAAATATATATGTATATAAAAACATGAAAATACAATAGTACAAAGGCAAAAAACATTCAACGTTTTAGGTTCCTAAATTTCGGTTCTTAGATTTCAGCTTAGGTTTTATAGGGACCATATCGAGCCCATGCCCACTATCACCTCTGTTTAATGATCCACTTAGACTCAAGCTGCACAGTACTATTCCTGATGTCTCTTCCTCTTGATGTCTCATGCATCCTCCCTATAACCAAAAACTTAAAAGTATACTCAGTACCACTGGCAGTGACGTTTTGCAAGGGCATTAGTTTTATTCCCTTTGCTGTTATGATACAGATGTTCCTTTATTCTTTCTCTAAACGTTCTATCTGTCTTGCCTACATAAAATTTGGAACACAATAAACAGTGGGCCAGGTAAGCAATGTGGGAGGTGCTACAAGTGGCAAAGACTTTGAACCTATATATTCTGTCCTGGTCAGGGTGTGTGAAAGTAGAACTGCTGTCAATGAAAGTGCATACACTACAAGTGCCACATAGTAAAGTGACATTACTGCTGGTATTCATGCTTATTTCTTGTGTAACATAAGGTCCTTTTTAAGGATTTCATTTTTTTTTTTGACATTTTTTAATTGGGTTAGTTTGTCTGGGTTCTTAGAAGCAGAGACCTGAGGAGAGAAGCTGCCAAAAAATGTTTTAAGTAAACAAATAATAAGAACAAAGAGAAACACAGATCACATTTTAAGTATACATACTTCTAAAGTAATTACATAACATGCAGTAATGGAATATACAGAATGGATGGAAATACAATACATGTATGCAAATTTTCACGTAGTATGGCAAGAAACTAAGCAGAAATATGGCAAGACTAAGGTCACTACATTACTGAACCAAGATACTAGGCATGAAGTAAGTTGTGTGAACTTTGGAAGTTAGTAAATAAATTAAAGAACAGTAATAAGGGATTATGGGAATTGAGTATAACATGAGCTAACTAGTATGGAATGTGACGGGAAAAAATGTGTAAGTAGTGAGAGAGAGAGCTAGAAGTGATACAGTTAAGTTAGGTTATTCATGAATGTTTCTTGGGTATTAGTTTAGAGCATGAACATATCCAGTTTGATAGGAAAAAAGATTTAAGCTGTTTCTTGAAGGCATTTTTGTCTTTAAGTAGTCTAAGGGCTCAAGGGAGTGTGTTCCAATTTTTTGCAACTGAGTGACAATAGAGCATTTTCCCAAAGGTTTTGTTTGGCTTATGAACTTCAAGAAGTATTGATTATCCTCCTCAACGCCCACTAAGAAGTACTAAAGTGTCAGAGAATTTGCAAGGAATGGGCAGGATTTAGGATTGTTTAGTATATTGTGGGCTATAAGGAGTTGGGATTGAGGCAGTAAGTTGGAAAATTCAGGCCAATGTAAAGCCTTTAATGAGAGACAGTGATGGGATTTGTAAGGTTGATTTGCAGCAAATCTGGCTACTTTATGTGGTTTCTAGTTTGGAAATTAGGTTACTCTGTAGATGGGTAAGAATAGGTGAAGCATAGAGTTGGGATGGTAGAATCGGGGATTGGGCAAGGGATGGCCTGGATGCACAGGGAAGAAAGTTTTTGTGACTGTAAAGCAAACCTAGTTTTTGGTGCTTTTTTTTATTGAGCTGTGAATGTGATGGTTGAATTTAAGTTAATGATCAATTATTGCTCCAAGGAGTTTTGTTTGGGTGTCAACAGAAATTTTAGATGTTCATCATGTTACACTGCTACAGTCATTACACTTGGGTTATCCTGCCGTCAGGCGGTTCCCCAGTCGGTCTGAGTTCCAAAGTCTTGGTCCGGTGTCTGTTGCTGTCGCTTCTTCCCTAATGTCAGTGCGACAGGGGTATATAAGATGCAGCCGACACCATTTTCTTCAGTCTTTCTTGCCACGCGGTGCCCGGAGCAAAAGCAGTTCGCAAGTGCCAGTCAGCCGAATCCTCTGAGATTTTCATTCCGAATCCAGAACCGAAGTCTTCTACAAAGCTAAGTACCCCGTTAGGGAAACTTTTTCTTGCCTCAGACCGATGTCAGTAAAAGTTAATAACTGTATTTCTTGTGGGAAGCAAATACCTCATAAGGATTTCCATTCTTATTGTATCCGATGCCTAGGCCCAGACCACGACGTTACTGGTTGTCGGTTTTGTGCTAGGTTTAACAAGCGCACTATCAAACGTCTGTTTGATTTTGCCTGACATTATTTTGGCAGAAAATTCAATTATATCATGCCGTCGGAACTTCCGACGACTGGAATACATAAAAAGCGCAAAGACAAGGATAGGCATCTGAGGCCCAAAACTGACTAAGCCTCTTCTAGGCCAGTCACCGGTTCTCCGGTTTTCAGCGAGGCGCCTTTGCAGCCCCTGACGACCGCTTCTTTAGAACCACAGGCCGCCTCTGACTCCCACGTGGAGATGGCTGGGCCTTCGGATGCACAAGATTTTCAGCTTACCGAAACTAACCCTTCAGACGGATCCGGAGTAGTTGAACAAACCCGTAGCTTCAGAGTGTGTTTTCAGACCTACTCAGTTAAGCATTAAATCTTCTGCTAAGTCTAAACCTCCTTTAAAAACAAAGAAACAAATACAGCATTCTCCAGGACAGGCCTAAGAAACAAATGCTCAAAATGGCCAAAGACTTTATCACTCTGATCAGGGGGTCCCATCCCCCTCCTGATAAAAGGCCTAGACAGGATGCAGACTGACTCATCCGACCAGGTATCCATCTCTTCAGATTCATCCTCAGACCTAGGATACTCTTTACCCCCTTATGAGGATTTTGATGCTGAGGAATCAATTCCATCAGCCTCTCCGCCTGAGGACTACTCCTTTGGGGGAAACCTTACGTACCATGAAGGGAGCATTTCCATTGGGAGGGCCAGGATTACTCAGAATCCAAGAAAAGGCTCAGAGACTTCCTTTTATTACCTGAACACAGACCCCTTGCTATTCCACCAGTGTTAGATATTGTGGATGATGTATATACTGAATCCAGTTTAAATCCTGATTCTTTACCTCCAGCCCCAGTTAAGCCTGACAGATGCTACAGAGTCCCTGACTCTCACAAATTTTTTTATAAAAGCCCTGTTGCTGACCCTGAAACTATTTCTCAGGGCCCCAAAGGGGTTAAGGCCTCATCAGCAAAGAATCCAGTCCCCTCTGACAGAGATTCCAGAGCATTAGACAGATGGGGGAAGAAAGTATATACATCTGCAACTTTAGCAATGAGGGCCTTAAATTGCCAGTTTCACATGCTAAAATATCGGCAATATTTGATGTCTCAGTTGAAACAAAAAATGCTTCCAGACTCCGATCCTCCTAATTTTAAGGAAATGCAGGATTTATTGCATGCAGCTGAACAAGTGGTAAAACATACTTTGCAGTGTGGATTTGATTCTTTACAGGCCTCCTGTAGAGCAGTAGTTACAGGTTCTGTCATTAGAAAACATGCTTGGATAAAAGAACATACGTTACCAGATCATGTTAAAGCAAAACTATTGGATGCATCTTTGCAGCAGGATGTGTTATTTGGAGTTAAGGCAGAAGAGGTATTAAAGAAAATGGAGGATAAGGCAAAATCTATGCAAACGGTGAAGGATTTCTTACAGGTTCAGCCTCCTCGATTTAGCAGAAATTGGCCAGCAAAGAATTGGTCCTTTCCAGTTACAGACAGACCTCAAAGCGGCCGACACAGACGTCCAAGAGGTAGAGGTCAACCACAAAGTCCTTACAGATCTCGACAGTGGGGTGCATCAGCCCAGAAAGAAGGGGAAGACAGGCCCCAACCATATAAAAAACAGCCCCAATGACTTCCCACTACAGCTGCCAAACAGTTATCTCTTGGCAGCCCCCTTGGGAGGAAAACTGGCACTTTTCTATCACAATTGGCATATGATCACCAAAGACAAATGGGTTCTCAACATTGTATCTCAAGGTTACAGGTTCCACTTTCACACTCTATCAAGGTTAAAAGGAATGCCAAATCTGCCACCAAATCAATGGGCAGAGGCTCAAAAACAAATTACAGCACTCATGGACATGAGAGCTATTCAAAAGGTACCACCACAGGAGCAAGGACAAGGATTTTACACAAGACTCTTTCTGGTTCCCAGAAAGGACAAAGCCTGGAGGCTCATTCTGGATCTTTCTTCTCTAAACACTTACCTGGATGTTGACACTACAGCAGCTTCTTCCCATGCTGGGCAAGAAAGCTTGGCTCGTAACCTTGTACCTCAAGGAGGCATACCTGCATGTCCCTATCAGACAAAACTGCAGAAGATACCTCAGATTCATAGCTGGTTCAATGCACTACCAATTCTCTGCACTGCCCTTTGGCTTATCTACTGCACCCAGGGTCTTCATAAAGTGCCTGGCACCAGTAATTGCATTTTGCAGACAGAAAGGAATTCAAATTTATCCGTACCTGGACGACTGCCTGATTCAAGCAGAGAGCAAGGACATTCTTCTAAAGCATCTGACGTTTGTAAAAAAAGTTAAGTTGCCTAGGATACACAGTAAATGAAAAGAAATCAAAACTAGTGCCCTCACAAGAGATAATATTCCTGGGTGCCAGCTTGAATACAACGGCCCAGATGGCTTATCTCACGCCAGACAAGCAAGGACAACTGACTCAATATTTTCAATTGATGGCAACAAGAACCCAACTGCCTGCAAGAAAAATTCTGCAGGCCTTGGGTTACATGGCATTTATTTTTTTATTTATTTTACATTTATTTATTTTACATTTGTTGACCGGGCTAGTCTGGCTGGATACATGTCCATTTTCAGCAGAGGCCCGAGGAGAAAAGCTCCTCTATATACTAAGTACATTACATAAAAAATTTGACTACTCTAAGATATAGCTAAATCAGAAATTACAAAAATAAAAAGAATGAAAGATAATTTCAAAGAGAAAACAAGTTTACAATATGCAGTTCATTAAATATCAACAATTGTACAAAAATGTACATACTTAAATCTCAACAGTAAAGGAACAGAACTGAAATAGGGTAGAGATGAAAAGAGTGGAGGAGAAACAGAGTGAGAGAAGATGGTTAGTCAGGTGTATTGCAGGAACAAAGCCAATGATTTTGGAAGTACAGTTTAATTTTCTGTTTGAAAAGTGGCAGGGATGTAGTCAGAGTTATGTCACTAGGTAAGAGATTCCAACTTCTACCTATTGTGTTAGTGAATAGAGAATCACCTGCTGTATTGTTTGCCTTTATAGATCTTGTCATGAGTTTACTAGAGGAGCGAAGTGAGTTAAGATTGTTGTAAGGGATTAGAAGTGGAGAGTATTGGGGTGTTGTCTGGTAGGTGTAATATGTTGTGGGCAATAGTGAGTTGAGGAATTATAAGGTAGTTTTGAAATTCAAGCCAGCCTAGTTGTTTTAGGTTTATACAATGGTGGGTCCTAAAGGGGTTACTAGTGGCGAAGCGAGCTATGTTGTTATAGCAAGTTGCAAGTTTAAGATTAATTTTCTTAAGGTTTGTATAAATAGGGGAAGCATATAGGAGAGTTGATAAAAGATGAGATTTTGCAATCTTGGTTCTAGTTGCTGGGGTTAGAAAAGGTTTGATGCGATATAGGGATCCTATTTTTCTGTTAACTAACTTGATGTTGTTGTTAATGTGCTGATCGAAGGAGAGGCATCTTGCATACTACTAATTCCATATGCCAGACTGCATATGAGGAAACTACAATGGTACCTAAAGAGTTTCTGGTCTCAACACTGTCAAAGTTTGGAAACAGTAATACCACTAATTCATTGCCTTCAGCAGGAGTTTCGATGGTGGACTCAAGCTTATCACCTCAAAAGGGACAGCCTTTCACTCAACCCACAGCCAGGCAAACACTGACAACAGATGCATCGGATTAAGCCTGGGGAGCACACATGGCAGGAAAATGTATTCAGGGCAAGTACCCCGCAGAACAAAGGCATCTTCACATCAATCAAAGAGAGATGCTATCTGTACAAAATGCCCTTATAGCTTTCAAGGACCTTCTGCATCCAGGACAACAACTACTAAAGACACAACACCACAGTTATGTGGTACATAAACAAGCAAGGAGGCACCCACTCTTATCCCCTCTGCAGACAAGCCATGACCTTGTGGAACACAGCACTAACCTATCAAGTTCATCTGCAAGCACAAGTCCTGCCAGGAGAGAAAAACACACTGGCAGAAATATCATGGCTCCCCATGAATGGGAATTGAATCCACAAATATTCAGAATGCAAATATGCAGAGGTCCGAGGAGAAAAGCTCCACTATATACTAAGTACATTACATAAAAAAATTGACTACTCTAAGATATAGCTAAATCAGAAATTACAAAAATAAAAAGAATGAAAGATAATTTCAAAGAGAAAACAAGTTTACAATATGCAGTTCATTAAATATCAACAATTGTACAAAAATGTACATACTTAAATCTCAACAGTAAAGGAACAGAACTGAAATAGGGTAGAGATGAAAAGAGTGGAGGAGAAAACAGAGTGAGAGAAGATGGTTAGTCAGGTGTATTGCAGGAACAAAGCCAATGATTTTGGAAGTACAGTCAGGCAAACACTGACAACAGATGCATCGGATTAAGCCTGGGGAGCACACATGGCAGGAAAATGTATTCAGGGCAAGTACCCCGCAGAACAAAGGCATCTTCACATCAATCAAAGAGAGATGCTATCTGTACAAAATGCCCTTATAGCTTTCAAGGACCTTCTGCATCCAGGACAACAACTACTAAAGACACAACACCACAGTTATGTGGTACATAAACAAGCAAGGAGGCACCCACTCTTATCCCCTCTGCAGACAAGCCATGACCTTGTGGAACACAGCACTAACCTATCAAGTTCATCTGCAAGCACAAGTCCTGCCAGGAGAGAAAAACACACTGGCAGAAATATCATGGCTCCCCATGAATGGGAATTGAATCCACAAATATTCAGAATGATATGACACAAATGGTGGAGCCCGGACATAGATCTGTTTGCGTCCCCAATGAACTGCCAGCTACAGAAATTCTGCACAAGGACTTACCATCCACAAGCATGGAAAATGGATGCCCACTCATTCAGCTGGAAGAACCTACAAGTGTATGCTTTCCCACCACTACCTCTCCTTCCAAAGGTACTCGTAAAAGCCAGGCAAGAAGAGCCAAAGATGATCGTGATTGCCCCAGACTGGCCACGCTAGCACTGGTACCCAATCTTAAAGAACTTGGCACAAGGACCACCCTGGAGTTTGCTTCAAATCCCACATCTTCTGACTCAGCACAACAATCAGATACTTCACAGCCAGCTAAAGACTTTAAACCTGGCTGCATGGAAGATTCCTTAGTCAAGCAAGCAATGCCTCTCCCCAAAGCTGTTATGGATGTCATTCTGGAGGCCAGAAGGCCTAGTACCAGGAAAGCCTATTCGGATAAATGGAAGAGATTCTGTGCCTGGAACCAGGCTCACAGCCTTGACCCTCTTGTCCCAAATATTCCTCAGATACTACAATATTTAACTGAGATGCTGGACAAAGGCCTCTCCTTTTCATCCATCAAGATCCACGCCTCTGCCATCTCTGCTCATTACAACACGGATCCACCAATTTTCTCTAATCCCTTGCTAAAACAGTACCTCAGAGGGGCTAAAAACATAAGACCGCCCCGTAGAGCACCTACTCCAACTTGAAATCTCAACTTCGTGTTGGAAAAATTAACTTTACCTCCTTTTGAGCCAGCTAAGACAGCAGATTTAAAATATATCTCTTGGAAAACTGCTCTGCTCCTGGCAGTAACATCAGCACGAAGAGTTTCAGAATTACAGGCACTAATGGCAGTCGAACCTTTCATCATTTTCCACCAAGACACAGGGTGTCTTTAAGAACAAACGCTACTTTTATGCCAAAGGTGGTATCAAGTGTGGCTCTAAACCAAACTATTCACTTGCCAACTTTTTATCCAAATCCACAGAATAAAGGGGAGAGACTACTGCATTCTTTGGACATACACAGGCAGTTACGCTTTTACTTGGACAAAACTAAAGCTTTCAGAAAAACTGAGCAATTATTGGTAGCATATGCTGCAGGAGCATAGGGAAAAACCATTTCAAAACAGACTATTTCAAAATGGATAGGACACTGTGTATGTTTCTGCTATATGCACCATGGGAAACCTGTACCTAACAGCATTAGATCTCACTCCACCAGGGCAACAGCTACATCAACTGCCTACCTCAGAGGAGTACCTACCAAGGACATTTTGGAAGCAACAACTTGGAGTTCTGTAAATACCTTCACCAAGCATTACCATCTGCCTCTATACTCTAAATCCAGAGCTGGCTTTGCCACTGCAGTGCTGCAGGGCCTTATAGCCACCCCTAATGCCTTATAGAACCAGCCACCCTACCTCAGCTTTGGGATTCTACCCAAGTGTAATGACTGCAGCAGTGTAACACGATGAACATAGTACAGTTTTGTACCTACCATAAATGTAGATGTTCGAGTGTACACACTGCTGCAGTCCAGGTTACCCTCCCTCCTTCCCCTCTTACTTGCTGGTACGTACCTATGTCTTCTACCCTTTACTACCTATGGGGAGTATTTGCTGGTAACTGAAAGTTGTTGATTGCTTTTCTTATGTATGTTTTATTAGCAATTTGAATTGCCTACCTTTTTGGGGGCACCTGACATCTGGGGCAAGAAAAACTGAAGAAAATGGCGTCGGCTGCATCTTGTTATACCCCTGTCGTACTGACGTCAGGGAAGAAGCAACAGCAACCGACACTGGACCAAGACTTTGGAACTCAGGCCGACTGGGGAACCGCCTGAAGGCAGGATAACCCAAGTGTAATGACTGCAGCAGTGTATACACTCTAACATCTACATTTATGGTAGGTACAAAACTGTACTTTCCATTAAGGGATGTTACGGAAAAGTTTTGTTTTGCATGTTCCAGATTTTTAGGTAGGAAAAGTAGTAGCTTAGTTTTGCTCACATTTAGCAGGAATTGGTTGGATTGTAGCCAGTTTTCAACAGAGTGGAGTGAGTTTTGTGTTAAATACAAACCTGGGGGTCGGCTCTGTCACTCTGGAAATAGGTCTGTCATAAGGGCTTTCCGGTGTTTTTTAATAACTTTCATGTACATAGAAACATTACTAGAATAATGTAATGGTATCCTCAGTTTACACTGATTGTTCCTATTATACATTACCCTGTCTGATACAGATTTTGAAAAATAAGGTTCAGCTGTGGTCACCCTCAAGCTTTTAAACCTCTACATTTTCAACTATATCTCGGTCACTATAATCTTTCATCCTTAAACAATGCTGTGTAGTTTCTACTTGCTGTTGAAACTCTTTCACGTACATTTAACCTGGAGGCTCTAAAGACTTGATTCTTAACCACGTTACTAAAAATGTGGGTGGGGTGCATACTATGCCTACACAAAAGATGGTTGACATGGCATGGTCTCTTATACAATTTAGTAAAAATGGAGCCATTCCCATCCACTTCATCAGTAACATCAAGAAAACTCATATTGTGTGTTGATGCATTCATAGAAAACCATAAATATATCTAGTTGTGTTATTTACGTACACCTCAAACTCTCTTAACTGCTGTTTAGTACCCACCCACAGAAAAAACAAATGATCAACAAACCTATATAAAGTTACAAGTCTGGAGTAGGGTCCCTTAAGTATATGCTCCATTTCCCACATAGCCATCACAGTGTTCGCGTAGCTATTGGCACACAGTGCCTATAGCTACGCCATGACGCTGCCAATAGATGGAATTACTAAATGCAAAAACATTATTTTCCAACACTAATCTCAATGTACAACAGACAAGAGCATCTCTTCCAAGTTAGTGTGCAAAAACTGTTCAACTTTCAAGACCCCTTCGTCATTAGGTATAACAGCGAATAAGGAGATGACATCCATAGTAACAAAAATAAATTCATGCATAAAAATTTTATCAGTGGTAGTATCTAAAAAAGCAAAAAAATTGTTCCAGAAATGCTCACATTACTTCACAATATCCGCAGTAATATGACAATTATATGGATCTTGGGTACCATTATAGCTTTCTCATGTGAAGTCTTGCCAATGGTAGCATGGGAATGGTCGAGGCCATGTTGCCATGGAGCCTGAGGTACTGCCAGGCAGTCAATTCTGTGGCCAGAAGGACAGTGAGCAGGAACTGCCTTAAGTTTTCCACCTTTTGAGGAGGTAGGAAGGCCTTCATGATAGTCATCCGGATTCTGCACCCCAAGAAGACAAGGTCTTGAGAGGGGATCACGTTGGACTTGGGGTAATTTATCTTGACCCCCAGTGCCTGCAGGAGGGAGAGAGAGGTCTGAAGATATGGAGTGGGGGGGATTGCAATCCACCTGAAAAAGCAGTGGTCTAAATGAGGGAAAATCTGAATCCTTTGGTTCCTGCACAGAACTGCAGGTATCTCCTGAAACTGGGTCTGATGGGAATGTGAAGGTAGGCATCCTTGATGTCCTGAGTGGCCATGAACCCCTGAGGTAAGATCAGAGGGAAAATTGTTTGCAAGGTGAGCATCCAAAAGGTGGGCGCACTTGCTGGAAGAGATTTAGGTGGGAGAAATCTAGGATTGGTCTCCAGGGCCCATCTTTCCTTCGGTCTACGAAGAGCCTGGAATATATTCCTTTCCCTTTTCTGAAGGTGGGACAGTTTGAATAGTACATTGTGCAATGAGGCTGTCTGAAACTGATTGAAGAAGAGGTAACTGTTCTTGGGGGGCGGGGGGAATACCTCTTCAAGATGGGGTAGTGATCCAGGTCATGAAATAGCCTTTTTCTACTATGGATAGGACCCACTTGTCTGTAGTGATGTTTTTCCACACAGGGAGACCGTGAAAGAGGCTTAATGACAGGGAAATGGAATGGGGGGGGGGTTTGAGTGGCAGGTGGTCACATGCTACCTGCCCTGTCTTGAAATTGAGGTTTCTAAGTGGAGTCTGTGCGGCCCTGGAGGGCACAGCTTTGCTTCCTGGCAGCTTTCCTTGGCCTAGAAGCAGGGGTGGGAGTGGAATGCTTCCTGATAAACTGAGATGTTCTTCATTCCACATTGCTGCAGTCCTAACTATTGGGGTAGTCCGCTGTCCAGTCGGCCCGAATACCAAAGTATATGGCTGACGTCGGTCAGGGCGCATTAGACTGACGTCAGTACGTCAGGGTACTAATGCGCATGACCGACGTCATATCCTCAGTCTTTTTTGCCGCATGGTCCGATGCAGAAGCAATTTTGCGAGTGCAGGTTGGCGTTCTGAAAGTTTCTGAAGTCAGAGTTTCAGACCGAATCAAAGTTGGCTAAGTACCCGTTGGGGAATATTTTGGTTTTTCTTGCCTCAGTATTTAACCGGATGTCAGAAAAAGTGAATAACTGTATTTCTTGTGGGAAACAGATACCTCATAGGGATTACCATACTTTGTGTATACCTTGTTTAGGGCCTGAGCACGGCGTTGTTGGATGCCGCTCTTGTGCTAGATTTAACAAACGCACTATTAAGAGAAGGTTAGACTGTGCCAGGTTAGTGTTTGGGAAGCGTTGTAATTATAAAATGCCGTCGGATGCTCCGACGCCGCTTCGCTAAACGCAAAGATAAAGCAGCAAAGCCTAGAATGGAGGAACCGACAGTCCCAGACGTCGGTTCTTTAGAAGGCTCAGTGGAGCCGGAGGTTTTGCCAGGTGTTTCTTTGGAGTCTCAGGGAGAGACTTTACTGTTACAGGATGTATCCTCTCAGGAAGTAGGCCAGGCTGAGGGGGCTTCTCAGGTGGCTGTTCTTCCCTCTCTTCCTAAGGTGGTTAGAGCCTCCCCTTCTGTTTCCAAGGCTTCTTTGAGGGGCAGGCCTAGTTTAGCTTCAGTGGGGGTTCCTCCTAGTGCTTCAGGGTCCTTGCCTAAGAAACATATGCTTAAAATGGCAGAGGATTTGATTACTATGATAAGGGGTTCTATGCCCCCTCCTGATAAGAGGCCTAGGGTGGAACCTGAGTTTGAGAGTTTTGAGCAATGCTCGGAGGCTTCGGAGTCTTCGGCTGAAGACTTGCAGGAGTACCCTCCTTATTCTGATTCTGATGTGGATGATTCTACTCCTTCTGCTTCTCCTCCTGAGGATTTTTCATTTTCAGAGACTCTGCATTCCATGAGGGAGCATTTTAAATGGGAAGGTCAAGATTTCTCTGATTCCAGGAAAAGGCTTAGGGAATTCTTGTTTTTACCCCAGCATAGGCCTTTAGCTATACCTCCTGTTTTGAATGTGGTGGAAGATGTGTTTGCAGAGGCTTCCCTGAATCCTGATTCTTTACCTCCTGCTCCAGTTAAACCGGATAGGTATTACAGGGTGCCTGAAGCTCATAAGTATCTTTTTAAGAGTCCTAGGGCAGACCCGGAAACTGTCTCTCAGGGGCCTAAAGGTGTGAAGGCCTCAGTTGTTAAAAATCCTGTCCCTCCTGATAAAGAGGCAAGGGCTTTGGATAGATGGGGAAAGAAAGTGTATACTTCTTCCACTTTAGCCATGAGGGCGTTGAATTGTCAGTTTCACATGTTAAAATATCAGAATTATCTTCTTTCACAGTTGAAATCTAAGGTGGATGCTCTGGCCGAAGGTATTGAGTGTAAAGAGTTGCAGGATTTAGTTCATGTGTCTGAACAGGTGGGGAAACATTCTTTGCAGTGTGGTTTTGATGCTGTGCAGGCCTCCTCCAGGGTGGCTGCCACTGGTTCTGTTCTTCGTAGGCACGCCTGGTTGAGAGATCAGAATTTAGCTGAGCATGTTAAGACAAGGATTTTGGATGCTCCTTTACAGTCTGATGTGTTGTTTGGTTCGCCTGTGGAAGCAGTTTTGAAGAAAATGGAGGACAAGGCTAAGTCTATGCAAACTGTTAAAGATTTTTGCAGGTGCAGCCTCCAGTTTAGTAGAAATTGGCCTACTAAGGGATGGACTTATCCTGCTTATGATTCCCAGTCTAGGGGTAGGTCTAGACGTGGTAGGGGCAGAGCTCAGGGTTCTTTTAGGCCTAGGACAGGGAGTTCCCCTGCTCAGACTTCTGGTGAGGGCAGGGGTCAGTCCTTTCGTAAGCAGACCCAATGACCTGCCTTTTCAGCTGCCAGTTCATTCTCGCCTGGCAGCACCGTTGGGAGGAAGGCTGTCTCTTTTCAAAGAAAATTGGGATTTAATTACCCAAGACAGATGGGTTCTGGATATTATTCACAACGGTTACAGGTTTTATTTCCATACCTTGCCTCTTTTCAAAGGCATGCCAGACATTCCTCCTCTACAACGACAAGAGGCTCTCAAGCAGATTTCTCTGTTACTCCAAATAGGGGCCATTCAGCCAGTTCCTGTGCCAGAAAGGGGCCTAGGATTTTATTCTCGCCTGTTCCTAGTACCAAAGAAGGGGAACACGTGGAGACCAATTTTGGATTTATCTACCCTCAACACTTATCTGGACATTCCCAAGTTCAAAATGTTGACGTTACAACAGCTTTTACCTCTGCTGGGCAAAGATCACTGGATGGTAACTTTAGATCTCAAGGAAGCTTACCTTCATGTGCCTATAAGACTAAGTTGCAGAAAGTATCTGCGTTTTCGAGCTGGAATTTCTCATTATCAGTTCTCTGCATTGCCCTTTGGCTTATCTACTGCGCCCAGAGTATTCACAAAGGTTCTGGCTCCAGTGATAGCTTACTTCAGGCTAAAAGGAATTCAAATCTATCCTTACTTGACGACTGCCTGATTCTGGCTCAAGAAAAGGAAGACCTTCTACAGCATTTGGAATATGTCATAGCAGTGCTAAGATGCCTAGGGTATTCTGTGAACGAAATAAAGTCCAGTCTAGTACCCTCTCAAGACATGTGCTTTCTGGGTGTGAGACTGAATACAGCAGCCCAGATGGCCTTTTAACCCCGGACAAACAAAAGAATCTTTCCAGTTACTTCCATCAACTATCTCTTCAGTCCGGGCTGACTGCAAGGACAGTCCTTCAAGCCTTAGGGTTCATGGCATCTTGTATTCTGGTGCTTCCCAATGCCAAACTGCGTATGAGGAAGCTACAATGGTATCTCAAAATGTATGGACACAGCACTGCCAGGATTTGGACACTGTCATTCAAATAATACCTTGCATTCAAAAGGAATTTTTGTGGTGGGCTCAGGAATGTCACCTAAACAAGGGACTCTCTGTGACCGGCCAGAGGCGAGTCAGATTCTAACGACAGATGCCTCAGACATTGCTTGGGGAGCTCATCTAAATGGAAAGTGGATACAAGACAAGTGGCCTGCCAAACTACAGCATCTACATATCAACATGAAGGAGATGTTAGCAGTCCAGTTTGCATTAATGGCTTTCAAGGAATTACTTCTTCCAGGGCAGGTGTTGATTCTAACAGACAACACAACTGTCATGTGGTACATCAACAAACAAGGGGGAACGCATTCTTACCCATTGTGCAGGCAAGCAATGATTTTATGGGAGACTGCGCTCAGCTTGCAATTAACTCTTCAGGCAAGGTTTCTGCCGGGAGCACAGAACTCCTTAGCAGATGTGTTAAGCAGACAAATCATGGATCCCCACGAGTGGAAACTGGATCTTCATGTATTTCAGAAATTGACAGTGTCATGGGGAACTCCAGACCTAGATCTGTTCGCTTCTCCACTAAACCACCAGCTGCCAAAGTTTTGCACAAAGAGGTTTCATCACACAGCTTGGAGAGTGGATGCTCTTTCTTTCAGTTGGAAAAATCTTCATGTGTATGCGTTTCCACCTCTGCCTCTTCTTCCAAAGGTGCTTCTAAAAGTCAGACAAGACAAGCCAAGGATGATTTTAATAGCTCCAGATTGGCCTCGGCAGCACTGGTACCCATTACTGAGGAGTTTGGTAAGGAAGCCTCCATGGCCTTTACCCTTGATTCCACACCTGTTGTCTCAAAGAGACGGTCACCTGTTCAATGTCAAGCTTCACTCTCTTCATCTAACAGCCTGGCATATTCTGTTTTGAAAGACAGTAGGTCTCAACTTCCTCAACAAGTTTTAAATGTGATTATGGAAGCCAGGAGACCTAGTACAAGGAAAGTGTACGCAGAAAAATGGAAGAGATTTTTATTTTGGAGTGCAGCAAACAATTTGGAGATTTCTGAGCCAAATTTGAGTGTGGCTCTTCAATATCTTACTGAGTTACTGGACAAAGGTTTGTCTTTTTCTTCCATTAAGATTCATGCTGCAGCAATTTCAGCTCACTATGATTGTGACCCACCATTGTTTTCGCATCCTTTGTTCAAGCAATTTCTTAGAGGGGCAAAGAATATGACCCCCACGAGCTCCTACTCCTGCTTGGGATCTCAATTTTGTGTTGGAGAAACTTACTCTACAACCTTTTGAGCCTGCGGCTACTGCTGAATTGAAATACTTGTCATGGAAGACTGCTTTTTTGTTGGCCATTACTTCTGCAAGAAGGGTTTCTGAGTTGCAGGCCCTTATGGCAGTGGAGCCTTTTGATTTTTCATAAGGATAGGGTATCTTTACGTACTAATCCTTCCTTTATGCCTAAGGTGGTTTCTAGTGTGGCTTTAAACCAAACTATTCATTTGCCTACCTTTTATGCAGATCCCCAAAATAAAGGGGAACAGATTTTGCACACTTTAGATGTACACAGGCAATTGCGTTATTATTTGAGCAGGACTAAGGATTTTAGGCAGTCTCAGCAGTTGTTTATTTCTTTTGCTTTGAGTTCAAAGGGCAAGCCTGTGTCTAAACAAACTATTTCTAGGTGGATTGGGTGTTGCATTGCATTTTGTTATTCCCATCATGGCAAGGAGATTCCAGCTGGGATTAGGCCTCATTCCACTAGGGCTACTTCCACTTCAACAGCATTTCTAAGGGGAGTGGCAACAAAGGATATTTTGGAGGCAGCTACTTGGAGTTCAGTGCATACTTTCTCTAAGCATTATCACCTTCCTCTCTACTCCAAGTCTAGGGCTGGTTTTGCCACAGCTATTTTGCAAGGCATGTTGTCAGTTCCTGCTTCCTTATGATTTGCCAGCCTCCCTTACCTCTGCTTTGGGATTCTACCCAATAGTTAGGACTGCAGCAATGTGGAATGAAGAACATAGTACAGTTTTGTACCTACCATAAATGTAGATGTTCGAGGATCCACATTGCTGCAGTCCAATTTACCCTCCCTCCTTCCCCTCTGTGTTTAGGGGTGGTTGTGTAGGTGAAGTTATATTCTGCTGTTTTTGTATATATTGTACATATATATTTTGGTGCAGGTATGTTGGGAATTTTTTGGTTTTTGGCCTTATCTTTTCAGGGTCTTCTGACATCTGGGGCAAGAAAAGACTGAGGATATGACGTCGGTCATGCGCATTAGTACCCTGACGTACTGACGTCAGTCTAATGCGCCCTGACCGACGTCAGCCATATACTTTGGTATTCGGGCCGACTGGACAGCGGACTACCCCAATAGTTAGGACTGCAGCAATGTGGATCCTCGAACATCTACATTTATGGTAGGTACAAAACTGTACTTTTTGGAGGGATAATTCCTGTGGAATTTGGGGGTAGGACACGCAAGCAGGTGCTTAAGGTCCTGCAGCTCTTCCCTTTTTGCCACAGAGTTTGGTAATTTATTGCTCTGAAAGCTAGGGTGGAAGAAATGTAGGCCTTCTTCCCCAGGCATTCCGTGACATTGCTGTCTTTGTCAGTAGGTAGGAGGGAAGAGGATGGAAGTAGTTTGGAAGCCTTGTCTGTTGAAACAGTAGCAGAGTCAGCAGCAGGGCACTTAACCAAAACGTTGGTCCCTTCTGGGACCTGTTCCTCCTGCGGGGTGCAGAAGGCTGAAAGTCTGGGTTGAGACATGCTGCAGTGAATGCATCAAGAAAGGCTTGTAGTACTGGGTATACAGCTGAAGGGGTAGGGGCAGGGGAGTCCATCTGAAGGAATTTGTAGTATCTTTTCTGGACTTCTGTCATCTCAGAAGAGTCTCATTTAAAATGCTTCCTTATTTTAGCAATGGTCTCCCCAAAGGTGAGATCCTCAGCTGGGGTGTCTGCTTCAGCAGATTCTTCCTCTGGGGAGGCACAGCCAAGAGGGGCGGGTAATTGTGACACAGAAAAGTGACTCCTCTGAGGAAGACTCACAGGACTCTCTTCAGTTCCACCTGAGTGCGTCTATCACCTGGGGCCTAGAGCTCATCGGGAGGGGGGGGGGCCACAGGGGAGGGTAAAGGAGTAGCAGACCTTAAGGCCATGAAGGCATTGAATCAACTTGGCAAAAAGGCTTGCTAATAAGGCTGGCTTTCTGTATGGGGAAAAGTATTTATTTTCTTTTTCAGAGAAGGCCTAGCGGGCATCCGGTTCAGGGGTAGGTCTGGAATCGCCTAGAGCGGTAGGGGATGGATCCATCTGGGCGACTGGTGCAAGCAGAGATTCCCCTTCACCATCGGAAGCCGGCATCTGCAGGACCTGCGAGAACGTGCCTTTCACTCCGTGTCCTGTAGCTTTCACATCAGTACTTGGTCCAGCCATATCAGCAACGATTTTTCATTCCTCCAGGCCGACGGGTGGCGAAGGCGCAGCTGCACCTTCAGGCCTAGAAGTTTTGGCCTTTCTTGGGCACCTCAGTGGGCTGACCGGACGCCCCATCCATACCCAAGGCTAAGCGCTTTAATCACGGATTCTTTAGACATGTTCAACGCGTGCAGTCTGCTACGCAGGGTTTTTGGGGCGAAGGCCTGGCAGATGGGACAGGCCTTATGGTCATGCGTCGGCCCTAGACAAGAGAGGCAGAGCTCGTAGGCATCTTTATCAGGTATCTGATGGCCGCGTTTGTACTTGCTGTTCCTGGATGACCTGAACCCACAGAAGCATACAGTGACCCAAAAACAAAATTTCCCCAACGGAGTACATATCTCCGTATTCTTGAACTGACAGCCAGTACAGCAGGAACAGCTGACGTTTGACTGGCGGGAGGGTAGTTCTGAGGTCTGGTGCTTGTAGATGTCACTTTTATGGCCCACGTACCTCTAGAATCCCATACACCTGGCAATGACTGCAAGCTTTTGAGTACTGGCCAGATGTTTGGGTAGCAAGAGGAGGAAACCCAAGAGTACAGAATACTGCAACATGGGAACAGAAGGACATCATAAAAGTGCAAAAAGCTGATATGTATCTCTACATAAATAAGCACACCTCAAGGCTGGTCAAACAACATGACACGCTTAACCTACTCCATGTCCAACTAACCATGGGAAATGTTCATTACCATATTATTGCCAGCTACAGGTCCCCCACTGTGAACTAGGAAACTCATACATCATACCTGAAGTTACTAGACTCACTTACCATCTAGCCCAGCACCATACTCCTGGGTGATTTTTAACCATCCCTCCGTTAAGTGGGAGGCATACATGACAACTAACAAGCAGGCCCAAAGATATGACTTTGTAAATTCAAATACCTTACAGCAGCTAGTCTGTGCCCCCAGTAGGGAAACACATATCCTAGATCTGATACTCAAATCTGGGAGAATGCTGCCCCCCCCCCCCCATGTGATTTCCTCACTTGTAAGATCACAAAGCGGTCTCCCTTGAAATCAAGGTAAAACTACCCCCACCCCCACCCCCACCCCAACCCCAAAAACTAAGAAGTTCTCTAAGGTAAGCTAAACTCTATTAAGGGATGGCACAGCTTGTTTCCAAGCACCCCAAAATTCAGAAAACACAAACCTTTGCAGAGGTATACACAAAAGCCCTGTTTGACCACAAACTGAAAAGAAATGGCAGTACCAGATTAAAATAAACCCAGGTCAAACCGCAAAATTAAGCCACCCAGGTAGACACCTGGTATTAATAGGTTGTATAACAAAAGAAAAAATCCTGACTAGAATTAAAGGGGAATGTGCACAACAGAGCAGAAAGTTCCTCATTAGTCTAAACAAGCGAATCAAGGTACTAGTCAAGTCTCTGAAAGACTTGATGTAAAAATAGCCTCCAAAGTTGAAGATAACCATACGGCATTTTTCAGTTATGTCCGCAATCCTAAGGGCAATACCGAACATTGTGTGAAATTAGCTGTGCATGGTTTCAACTATAGCCAGAAGATATACCAAATCTACTGGTTTAGACATTCAACTCAAATTTCACCTCGCCATCACCTCCAATTCTCCCTGGAAAAATACCCTCCACCACTCTACTGCCAATTATCACCAAAGAACAGATTGCCACTGCGCTCAATAAAGTTAAAAGCATGGCTTCAGTTGGGCCTAACGATATACCAGATTTCCAAGCAGGGGACCAACTCCTCCCCACAGCAAGGAAGCACTTGAGTCTCATAGAGAAGAGGTAGTGCAGTCATTGGTGTTTCTTTGCCACTTAGAAAGATGTGCCCTGTGAAAGACAAAACTTTCCATTATGGAAAGATCAATGTGATGAGTGTCTTAATTCTGGTACCCCATCTGCACACAAAGGTAAACGAGGGGAAGCTATTTCTCTTGGCTGTAACTTCTACCTTAAATCTGCAGCCCCAAAGGACTAGTCTGGAAAACGAACTGGGAGAGGTGAGAAGGTACTTGCACTGCAATAGTCATTCTTGAGCAATCACGGCTAAGAGAGTTTTGTCTGGGTCACTGCTGCAGCAGAATTCCTGACATAAGGGAGCATTAATGGCTTTATCAGAACTGGGAGACTGCAAATGAAAGGACAACCAACAAGAGTCATCCTGCATGGCTGCCTTGGGTAAGCCCTTGTAGAGTGATGGTCCCAAAGTTTGATCTAGTCTTGGACTGCAAGTCCAACCTGCACAGCTTAGAAAAATGTAAGGACAAGCATCCAATATGGCTTCTTCATAAACCATCTGAGCTGAAACATTCCTGAAGGCTACTGAAGTAGTGACCAACCTCAGATGCATCCTGAACTGTCTCTTAAATGGCCTTATATGTTTCTTAACAAAAATCAATGTAGTTGGCTAAGAACTTGAAAAGCGTCTGCTTAGACACAGACGTACCCTGCTTTCCCAGTCCAAATATCTCAAGTAACAGATGTGTCCCGTGGAAGGACTTAGTTCAGTCCAGCTAATAGCAAAGTTCTTGTGGCCATCCAGAAACTGAAAAAATCTTTCCTCTTTATTCTGGGGTTAAGAAAAAATGGGCAAGTGGATGTTCTGATTAAAAGACAATTCTACCCAAATATCAGGCTTTTCTTTCTCAAAAGTGCTTTTCCTTCCCTGTAATCCAACACTAAACACATACAAGTGAAGGAATTAGTACTAACAACCACTGAAATGTAATGACTAGTGAACAAGCATATAGCACTGACAAATGACCAAGCACGAATCAGAATGTTGAAAAAAAACACTAATACTACATAAACGTTTTAATTGTATCACTGCATTTTCGTCCAGGCATGGACTTCATCAGATGTACAGCAAACAAGAAAACACTTAGAATACCCTTTTACCCACAGTCCGGTCACCAGTTAATTACATAACCTACAAATTAAATCCTAACAAGATACAAAGCACCGCAAATCCATTTAATAAATATAAAATACTTATTTTGCAAAACTATATAAATGTGTGCTAAAAATGTTAAAGATGTATAAAATTTAAAACTATATGTTATCAGCCACATCCACTAAAAAAAATATAAAAAAAATGAAAATAAAAGTAAACTTAACTATAATAAAGTACGCTTTTTATGTACATTACATATTCTAAAAGCTCCATTTAGTGGTTAAAAACATTTACGACAACCTCTAAAAATCCAGTGGCTGGAGATGCATACAGAAAGTAAAAAACTGAAAAGATTTAATCACAGGAGAAACAATGGTAGGAATAAAAATTGTCACTGTGAGTAAGCTTAAGTAAATTACATAAAAAATCATGATCTAGCTGCCCTGAAATTTAAAACTGAGGCTAAAGATACATTCTCATTAAGTCCTAGTAGCTTATTTATTTCTAATATAAGCTACCAGTATACTTCTTTATATTCAGTTTTTGTCTCCCAGGGTCCAGTTAAGATATCCACTGGGACTTCCTCCAACAGAAAAACTGGACTAATGTATGTTTATACAGAGCATTTTTATCATTCTTATTCCCAACATTGTAGTAGTATTTGTATAGTCTCCTTTTGAGCTTGCGCCTACTCTTTCCTACATAAAAGGCTTCACATACTTCATACAGCGCAATATAAATCACCCCCAAACTATTAGTTAGTATAGGTCTTCCCTATGACATATTTATTCTTACTTTTAATAAACACATCATCACTATGAAGTATGTATGGGCAATAAGTACAAGCCCCACATTTATATGTTCCAGCCCTTTTATGATGTCCATTATTCATAAGGGTACTATTCTGATCAAATAAATCCTTTACGCTTAAACCGTTTTGAAAAAAAAATTTAAGGGGGTTCTAAAAATACTAACCAAATCAGATAGATTGGCGAATGGAGTCCATTCCTTCAAAGTAATATTTTTAATAATACCAGCATGTCCATTAAAATTAGTCACGAAAGCCCCTTTAAAACCACCCCTATTCTCATTATGAGATACCACATTGGTATGTTTATTACTATCCCTTAGATTACAAATATCCTTCCCTAAAAGGGGAGAAAACTTGTCCTTCTTTCCAGCCAGAACATCCACCATAACTTCATCCTTCAGTTTGGGGGGGGGGGTATACTCTCTCAAAAAACATCTATTAATGTCTGACATTCCTTCAAGTATTCCTGTTTGTCCGAGGTCATCCTACATATCCTAACATATTGTCACTTGACTGTACTTTTTTATTAGAAACTATTGTCCTAAGTGGAGGGTCTAACAAGTTCTTGTGTGTCTTTGGTATACCCAAAATGGAGGGTACTAAAATCCTACATGTATCATCAATTTTAAGCCTAACATTAAAATATTTTTCCTTCTGTTCAATAATAAATATCAAATCATTCACAATACATTAATTCCTTCAATCTGTTCAAAAGTAGTAGCCATATCTCTCTCATTTTGTTTAGTAATTTCCCTCAGTTTCCATACCACATGCATCAAATATTTTCAAATATTCTTTGCGAAAATCTGTCTCTTCTTGCACCATTTTCAGAAGTTTGTACACTCAGTCCTCTGAGAATAATCCCTTTATGAATACACACTTCTTGAGATAGCAGTTGTCCAACCCTGAAGTCTTATGTTTAAGCGTACAGTCATACAGTTTCTTATTATTTTCATAAGTATTTGAATATGTATTATTGGTAAGGGGTTCTTTAGAAGCACCATAAGAAAATTTCTTTGTAAGCCAAACCTGTAAGTCATTGATGTCATGATTAGTATTGCCATCAAAGGCATAAAAATCACCTTGCCTCCATGTGCGTTGTTCCTTTGGTAGATTAACTTTCCCAATCCTCTCGGTACATTCAGCCATCCATTCTCCGTTTAGGCTAGAAAAGGTATTGCGGAGCAGAGTAAGACTCGAGCCAGTCAAAATCCACAGTATGATGATGAGAAACACTGCCATCGTGGTTTGCGACCTGGTCTTTTTCTGTGCTTGCCGCAACCTCTGTGATGTCACTTCCTCTTTACAAGCCAGGGATACTAAAGCTGGGTTAACCAACATCTGGCAAATAGGTGTTAATAAATCCACAAGTTGCGTAAGTTGTCCGATCATTTTAAGAAATTCTCCAGCACCTGCACTCCGAACCTTATTCACACACAGACCACTCGCCTTCCCATCCATTTCCTCCATAAAACCACCATTAAACAAATACAAATGAAGGAATCAGTGCTAACAACTACCGAAGTGGTGTAGTGACCAATAAGGAAATAGCACTGAAAAATGGCCAAGCATGAATCCAAATGTTGAAAAAACTCTTTAATACTACATAAACAGTTTAACTGTATCACCGCGTTTTCTTCCAGGTATGGACTTCTTCAGATGTATAGCAAACAAGAAAACACTTTAAATACCCTTTTACCCACAATCCAGTCACCAGTTAATTACACACCCTATAAATTAAATCCTAACAAGATACAAAGTACTTCAAATTCATATAACTAATGATATAAAATATTTTTGTAAAAACTATATAAATGCTTGCTACAAATGTCAAAGATGTATAAAAGTTAAAACTGTATATATATTACCAACCACATCAGCTAAACAAATATAAAGATGAATATGAAGGTAAAAATAAACTTAACCATGATAAAGTACACCTATGTTCATTGTATATTCTAAAAGCTGCATTTAGTTATTAAAAACATTTGACAACCTCTGAAAATCCAGTGGCTGGAGATAAATATAAAAAGTAAAAAAATGAAAAAATATATATCACAGGAGAAACACAGGTAGGAATAAAAAATAATATGGAATTATACTCTAAGAATGACTGTGATTTGAGGCAGGGGTAGCTCCTAGGAAGAAAAGCACATGTAATCCTCCATTACATCCCCGTTAAAGAATTTTGAGACCTTAGTGGAGGGGGAATTTGAGGAAAGGCATTCAGGACAGTAGGTTTTGTTCCAACCTCTCTCTTGATGAGAAAAGGTTATTGGAGGAAATAAGGAATAATAAGTACTTGAGAGTTATGAAACCTTATGGGGGGGGGGGTTGTGTTTATGGATACCATTGTCTACAAAGCCAGAATGATGGATATCCTGTGATATGAAAGTAAATTCACTAGAATCTCAAAGAATGAGATAAATGTAGCCTATAAGAAAATTAATTTGGCTATTAAGTGTTTATTAGATGAAGGATTAATAGACTTCGATACTTACAATTATTTATATATTGATAAACCTAGAGTACCCTCCATTTTTGGTATACCAAAGACATACAAGAACGTGTTAAACCCTCCACTTAGGCAGATAGTTTTGGCAAATGGGGGTCTAAAGCCTTCCCGCTTGCTAAGTTTTAAGACCTAAAACTAAAAAAGATCTGGATGGGGGAAGTTGGTATTCTAAAAGGCTTTTGGGGCTTTTTAAAATGCATCAACCCTGATTTGTCCCATGAGGAGATCATTTTTGTCACCACTGATCTTGCGGATTCCACAGTACATTATTCCAAGCATTTATGTAGTTTTTGCAAAATAAGGATTTTAGATCATTATTTATTACATGGATTTGTGGTGCTTTGTATCTTGTTAGGATTTAATTTATAGGGCGTGTAATTAATTGGTGACTTGACTGTGGGTAAAAGGATATTTAAAGTGTTTTCTTGTTTGCTGTACATCTGATGAAGTCCATGCCTGGACGAAAACGCAGTGATACATTTAAAGCATTTATGTAGTATTAAAGTTTTTTTCAACATTCGGATACGTGCCAGTTCATTCTTCAGTGTTTGCTTGTTTACTGGTTGCCAACACTAAACATGCCACATAAAGAAGCAGTATTGCTTAATGATTCCATTATTTCCTAGGTTCGTCTACATCTGTTACATCATGAAGGCTGGTAGGGGCAGAGTATCTAACTACACAGCAACTCAAACATTGGCATTTAAATGTGCCTTATCAGTCACAAACAGTATGGCTTGAAACTACACTTAGGAGTCTGAACAAAGGCAAGGCCTTTCAGGTTTAGTTTTCAGATGCAAATGATCAGGAAAACTCCACATTTATTGTTTTTTTGCTTACTACAGATTAGTTATTGCCCCTTAAACAATGCCACAGAAGGAAAATGTGTTTCTTACTTTCCTGATTTTATGTCTGTGTTTGATTATGCATTTTTTTCTACACTGCATTTTTCTGTAAAAGTGCACTTCTGTTCTGGCAAGTACTACAGCACTGTATACAGTGTTTGAGCCTGTAAGTTATGGAACATAAACATAAATCAACAGCTCTAATTTCAGCTACAGTATTAAAAACTGTGAAAGCAAAATTAACCAGTTCAGCCCAAGTAACATCTGTTAATCACATTGGCAAGCTTTCTCATACTTGGACACTGAAGTACAGCTATTTTGAAAACAGCATCTAACTCAGCTACATTTAAAATACTGCCATTCAAGCATTCACTAATAAAAATCAAAGTAAACAAAGTGATGAAAATAAAGGTTGATGCTGGGAGTCAAAAGTAGGTAGAGACAATACCGCTGCAAACTGATGAAATAACCACAGTAAATGATCATCTCATCATACAGTTATCTCATCATACAGTTGTCTCGTCTTCTCTAAAGTGACACCAAGAAGGCAAAAGGTGTTCAGGTCTCTGATGGAAAAGTGGAATTCTAGAGACAAACATGGTCACTTCCCAGCAGCTTTAAACCTGCTGCGTGAGGAGGCTGTGCAGTAGTGTCTGAAGGATGGATGAGTTTTTGTTACACTGGAAGCAGATATTTATCTCTGGTTATACTCTCTTAACCTTTAATCCCACGGATACTGTAGAAGGTGTACTGGGGGAACAAGGGTGATACTAATTGTACCATATTTATTTTGGCAACACTGCTTCACCTTGGTGGTTTAACTGGCAAGGGAACCACTACAGTTCCTACCATCAAGGTTAGGTCTGATGTCCAGCACCGTGTCAGTAGTCTCAGTCCTTTCAAGTGTCTATTCTATAAGACCCGCTGAAAGCAGGAATACTTCTCATTATCGCATTTGTCAAATCTTTTTCATCAAGGCTTTTCTTATTCTTATAGTGCATGCTTCTGCCATCTCAGCTTTCATTCCAGTGCAACATTCTGTTATAAGTGTAGTGTACGTTTCTGCCAGCTCTGTAGATGATGTGCAGGAGGCAGGAGGGAACCAAGCTGATCCTGACTAGACTATATTGACATTGGTAACACTGACACCCCCCACCCCCGTTAGTATAACTGGTAAAGGAACTGCTGCAGTAGGCCTCCAGTGAAAAGGGTTTTTTTTTTTTTTTTTTTTTTTTTTTTTTTTTTTTTTTTTTACTAAATTCAGGTGGGTAAACCCAGTCAAAAAGCAAATCTCTGCTTGCATTTCAAAGCAAATGACGCACTTAGTTGTTCTTGAAAATATTTTCATCTTGGCTCACTCAGGATTATTCCACCACTTTGGTATCTCCATTTTTTTAGTTTTACATTTGATTACCGGGAAAGTCAAACTGGACACACGTCCTTTTTCAGTGGAGGCCCGGGGAGAAAGCTCCACATAGTACATACAATTTAACACATTTGATTAGACTAGGCAATACAGTGTGAATACAAACAAGGTAGAGTTCATATAATCAGGAGATGTACATGTTCACTAGAGAAGTTGGTGATAATACAAGATCATAGGATTGTGATAAGAGGTTATACAACATGTTGGAAGAACCTCCTTTTAACACCAGCACTGGTTTGGAGTCAGCTAGGAAGAAGCCGCACTTGCAGGGTTATTCAAAGAAATTGCAAGAGGTCAGTTCAGAAGTCAAAACATTCTGCCTTTTAGCAAATCCTTGGAAGAAGGAATAAGCGTACAGTAGTGAACAATATGACGTACATCTGTAAGGCATGTATCTGGCTGGAAATCCATTGCATCTGCCTGCCTACCTTGGTCTATGTTGCGTCTCCAGTGGCCTTTTCTGAATTTAATAAAAGACTGCTTGTGGTAAAATTACTGCTTGATGGGAAAACTTTTACCACATTTGAGTACTGGATAATGAAAGAGCTGCTTTACTGCTTGGATCATTTTTCCATTTTCCTTTTTATGCTTCTGTCCTTGATATAAAAGGAAAAAATTCTCGTCCAGGGGCACATTTAGAAAGTATCTTTTGAAGTCAGCAGGCATATCTGAATCCTTGCCACATCTGCCATCCCATGACAAATCCCCAAGTTGCAGCCTAGCACAGGTATCAAAAATCTCAGAGCTACAGTTAATCTTAGGTTTATTACAAGTCAGTAAAAGTTTAGAAAAGTGCCGTTCAAGGACAGGAATTTGCCTTCAACACAAATTGCTTATTCACATTTTAATGATGGAGCATATACAATGTTACTTTATAGAGCATCTAAAAAAACTTTTCCTCTGCTAAGCTCCATTCTTATGAAAGCTGCGGGAGCAAGATGTAGCCAGATATACACTTACTTTAGAAAACTAAGGCACAAAAGTTTACAAGATACTGCATCATTTCCAGAAACCTCTGTCATGCCTGCTTGCCTTCTGGCATTGGCACAACAGGTCATGTTTCTTCTGAATCAGATTTCAAATCATTTGACATCAGAAAATGACCCACGTATTTCAGACATGTTACTCTGATTTTATATTTACAAGGTGTCCTTATCTATTTATCAGCAACAAGGCTCTTATCGCTTGTCCTGTATCTTGCTCTTCATTAATATACCAATTACCACCACCTTCCAAAACCTCCGTTACCTGGACAATTTTATGAAACATCTGTGGTGCTGATGAAATACAAAATTAAACTGAAGTCCAAGGAGTACATACCTTTCTAATGGTATATTAAGTGTACACAATTTGGAACATTCTTTGTCTAGCATTACTTGCCAGAAACTGTGGTTTGCATCCAGTATGGAAAAATAGCATTCTACATTCTTTAGACCATTTCTTCAGCAATAAGCAGTTCTCACAAATAGTTTTACCAAGTGACACTGACCATACTACTAACCCATTTTGAAAACCCTAATTGTTAATGACTTTTTAGCTTTCAGTTCACTCAGGTTCATGCTCTAGGTAATTTTCCATAAGCCTGTGTTACTGGCACTATATCAGGTTTTATTACTATGTAGCATTCTTCTGGGAACCTTCCTCAGTTCAGTCTGTAAACAAATCAGTACAGACAAAACGGCAGGGCTCTGCCCATAGGCAGATTGGTACCCCTTCTAGAAGGGGTAGGCAATATGCCTTTCAGGACTGCTGATGCAAAACCTGTTTAAACTCTAAATATGAGATCTAGTCTGCAGTGCCTAGAAAAGGTGCAAACAGAAGACACGGTAACTCCTCCGAAGATATCTAGAGATGAAATTCCTTTCAGGGCAGCCATGGTAGTGGCTGTGACCGTAATGGACTGCGACTTCCTTCACCTCACCTGCGGTTTCCCATTGTACTTGTGACAGAAAATATAATGGGAAAATTAATTTGTAGATTATCTGAAAATGGGAAACCTCTTTTTGCTCTCTCTGACAAGAGCTGACAAGTCTTTATGCAAGTCGTTGCTGTGTCTAGGTAATACAAGTTGCCAATACACCTAGCAAGTACAGGATTCTCTCCCCCTTGTTTTAATGGTGAAGTTGAATAGCCTGGTTAAGAAACACTTCAGCCACCACCTTAGGTGTGAAGGAAAGGATAAGTATT
Organism: Protopterus annectens; assembly: GCF_019279795.1. NCBI lineage: Eukaryota > Metazoa > Chordata > Ceratodontiformes > Protopteridae > Protopterus > Protopterus annectens. The sequence goes on along the minus strand of NC_056743.1, from coordinate 585,586,897 downwards.
GAAAGTGACTTTATGGAAAATTAGAACATGTTCTTTATATATTACAACTTGCATTACATAGACTCTGTCTGAAGTCACTGCTTACCAGCAAGACAGTCCTCCATGACGAGCATTTCAGGTGGACATAACCTGCTGCCATTTGCTCTAGCACACAGTAAACCTCATTTAATGGAATAATGGAAAGGGTTTTCTATTTGGTGTCACAAAAGACAGTCGGACCTGCTGGAAAGTGGTATTCCTCTCATCCTGTCTTACCTGTGTGAACTAATGCAGACAGGGTTGTCATACTCATCTCTGAAAGCGCACTTGTCTGCTATCTCTGCCTGCCTTCCTCTAGAGCCTCCCCTTGCATCCAGACTCCCCGCTAAACTGTTCAGTGGGTGGTTGGAACGTATGAAAGGCATTATAGCCATCCACTTATGGAGTGCTTTCCTTTGCTTTGAACCATGTTCCAGGAAATGCACAGACTGCACAGACGTCAGCATTCTCCAGGGTTAGGAGAGTTTCCAGGGAAGGCTGTTTCTTGTTGGGATTACTAGCACTGAGCAGTAACACCTCTAAATTGTCCTGAGTTGCTTTTGTTATGTTGGAAGGTTTGTCTGTTTGGCATTGGCTAAAAAAGTCACTATAGGGGAGGGTAATGTTTTGGCCAATATCTGAAAGCCTAGAGGTGACAGGTGAAGACCATCACTAGCAAAGCAGGGTGGGCTGCCAACCATGTCCGCCCAGGCTAACAAGTATTAGATCCCATTTGAATGATATCGGTAGTTAAGCTGATCATTTTCTGCTAGTATTGTGGCATCATCCTTAGAGATGGTAGAATGCCACTTGATACTAGGCTCATATCTGCCTGTGAATACACATTCTGTGAGCTCAGTCATGTCTGTCTTCATATAGTCCATGGAGGAACGTTTGCGGTCATCCATGCCCACATGGATTATGACTGAGTTATACTGGTACTTAAGGGTAAGTGACCTGAGTGCTTGTGTGATATGGCAGATCCTGGCCCCTGTCAGACAGTTAACTGCAACCATCTCCTTATCCAGTCTGGTTAGAAAGACATCAGTGTGTGTCTCAATGGAGTCTCCTGTGATCAAAATATTGGATTGTGGAGTGTTTTGCCTTGTAGGCTTGGCAGTTTGAGATGTGGCTTTTGTGTTGTGATAAGAATTATCTTTATGTACATGTTGAGTTTGAGGACTGTGCCTGAGAGGCCTTTAAGGTTTGATCAAGTTGCATGTGAGCACCTCCGTATATGTGGGTCTATGTGTTTGACCTTTGTAAGTGCGGCGAGTGATGTTGAAGTCTCTGACAATCTCTTTGTAGCTTTTTGTGTCTATGCAACAATCTAGCTTCCAGTGTTAGTAACTGCATCTGTCAAATACATTGTTTGTCTTTTCAAGAATTAAGTGGTTGTCAGTGTACGTGAGGCAGTTGTCACATTGCCTTAGGAAGCCCATTTCCTTTAAGCTGGATGCAGAGATAGCAGGAAAGTGTCCATACGGGATGTTCTTAGTGTTTCACTGTTGCAGTCATTACATTTGGGTAATCTGCTGGCAGGTTGCCCTCAGTCGGCCTGAATATCAAAGTCATGGGTCCTGCGTCGGTTGCTGTCTCTTCTTCCATGACGTCAGGTCGTCAGGGGTATAAAACAGGCAGCCGACGCCATTTTCTTTAGTCTTTCTTGCCACGCGATGCCTGAAGCAGAAGCAGTTCGCAAGTGCCGGTCGGCCGACTCCTGAAATTTTCACATTCGAGTTTCAGAACCGAAGTCCTCAATTAAAGCTAAGTACCCCGTTGGGGAAACTTTCCTGCTCCGTACCGATGTCAGTAAAGGTTAATAATTGCATTACTTGTGGGAAGCAAATACCTCATAAGGATTTCCATTTGTACTGTATTCCTTGCCTAGGCCCAGATCATAACGTGCCTTACTGTTGGTTTTGTACTAGATTCAACCAGCGCACTATTAAGCATCAGTATATCTTTGCTTCAAAATATTTTGGAAACAGATTTTTAACTACCCTTAAATGTCTTCCGATAGTAATCCGACTACCGAAGTTCACAAAAAACACAAAGAAAAGGACAGAGACACAGTCGAGGTCCAAAACCGACGACGAAGCTTCTCCTAAGCCAGTTGCTGGTACTCAGTGAGGCACTCTCACAGACCCTAATACCCGCTACTTTCGAGTCGCAGGCCTCTACCGAGATCCGTGTGGAGTCCGGCATGCCGCGAGATTCTCAAAGTATTGTACCCGTGGAAGTCTCTCCCTCGGATGGGTCCGGAGCCACTGAGCAGGCACCAGCTTCTGAGGGTGTTTTGAGGCCTCAGCATTTCTATATAAAACAGATACCAGCTTCAAAAACAAACACAAAAGCAACTCCAAGGCCAAAAAACTGACGCATGAGCCGCATGCTTTGGCCTCTATGCCCAAGAAACAGATTATCAAAATGGCTGAAGACATAATTACCTTGATCGGGGGTCCCCCCCCCCCAATCCCCCCGATAAGAGGCCTAGGTAAGACGCTGATTATGAATCTTCAGATCAGGTTTCTATTTCTTCTGATTCCTCTTCTGATCAGGAATTTTCTATACCACCCTGTGAGGATTCAAATACAGAGGAATCCATTCCATCTGCATCTCCTCTTGAAGATGATTCTTTTGGTGAAACATTGCATACTTTGAGGAACATTTTCATTGGGAGAATCAAGATTTCTCAGAAACAAAAAAAGAGGCTTAGGGATTTCCTCCAACTCTCTCAGCATAGGCCTTTGGCCATACCTCCTGTTTTAGACATTGATGATGATCTGTTTTCGGAATCTAGCATGGCTCCAGATTCCCTACCACCAGCTCCTAGCAAGCCAGACAGGTATTACAGGGTTCCTGATTCCCACAAAATTTTATTCAAAAATCCTGCTGCTGACCCTGAAACTATCTCATAGGGTCCCAAAGGTGTAAAGGCCTTAACAGCTAAGAATCCTACCCCCTCTGATAGAGATTCCAGGGTGCTGGATAGATGGGGAACAAAGGTTTATACGTCTGCAACTTTGGCAATTAGGGCCTTAAACTGCCAGTTTCATATGCTTAAATATCAACAGCATGTTATGAGATTATTGAAACAGAAAATGATGATTTATGAATGTGTAGAAAATAAAGAATTACAGGAATTATTGCATGCAGCAGAACAAGTTGGAAAGTATACTTTGCAATGTGGTTTTGCTTCCTTGGAGGCCTCCTGCAGGGCCGCAGTTACTGGATCTGTGATTAGAAGGCATGCCTGGCTCAAAGAGCAAAATCTGTCTGATCATGTTAAAGCTAAATTGTTGTATGCACCTTTACAGCATGATACTCTGGTAATAAGGCATAAGAGGTTTTAAAGAAAATGGAAGACAAAGCTAAGTCTATGCAAACTGTAAAAGACTTCTTACAAGTGCAGCCACCAAGATTCAGTAGACACTGGCCTACAAAAAATTGGTCCTTTCCTGTGTCCGACAGAGCCTCATGGGGCAAATCCAGGCGCTCAAAAGGCTCTAGATACCAATCACAGGGTTCCTACAGGTCAAAGCAATGGGGTGCCTCTACCTCCAAATCTGAAGGAAACAAAGCACAGCCCCTACAGTAAGCAGTCTCAATGACTTCCCTCTGCCATCACCAAGCACTTATCTTTTGGCAGCCCCCTTAGGAGGAAAACTAGCACTTCATGCAAAAAATTGGCAGTTAAAAACCCAGGACATTTGGGTATTAAACATAGTATCCCAGGGATACAGATTTCATTTCCATACCTTGCCAATTCCAAACGGTTGGCCAGATCTGCCACAAAATCAGTGGGCAGGGGCACAGAAACAAGTTACGTCCCTCATGGATATGGGGGACTATTCAGCCAGTACCAGAACTAGAAAAAGGACAAGGGTTTTACTCGACTGTTCTTGGTACCCAGAAAAGACCATGCCTGGCACCCAATACTGGATTTATCGATTTTGAACACATTCTTGGGTATCCCAAAATTGAAAATGCTGACTTTGCAACAGCCTCTGCCCATGATGGGCAAGAACCCTTGGCTAGTGACTCTAAACTTAAAAGAGGCATACCTGCATATCCCAATAAGGGAATCATGCAGAAGATACCTCCACTTCAAGGCTGGTTTTATGCATTACCAATTCTCTGCACTGCCCTTTGGCTTATCTACTGCGCCCAGGGTCTTTACAAAGTGCCTGGCACCAGTAATTGCATTCTGCAGACAAAGAAGCATTCAAATCTATCCATACTTGGACGACTGTCTCATTGAAGCAGGAAACAAGGACATTCTTCTTCAACATCTGGCATTTGTAAAAAGGCATGTTCATCATGTTTCACTGTTGCAGTCATTACAATTGGGTTATCCTGCAGACAGGTTACCCGCAGTCGGCCCGAGTTCCAAAGTCTAGGTCCGGCATCGGTTGCTGTTGCTTCCTCCCTGACGTCAGTGCACCAGGGGTATAAAAGATGCAGCAGACGCCATTTTCTTCTGTCTTTCTTGCCGCGTGGTGCCCGAAGCAAAAGCAGTTCGCAAGTGCCGGTCAGCAGACTCCTGAGATTTTCAGATTCGAATTTCAGATCTGAAGTCTTCATTAAAGCGAAGTACTCCGTTGGGGAAACTTATTTCTTGCTCCAGACCGATGTCAGAAAAAGTTAAAAATTGTATTTCTTGTGGGAAGCAAATACCTCATAAGGATTTTCATTCTTACTGTATTCCTTGCCTAGGCCCTGACCACGACGTTGTTAGTTATCGGTTTTGTGCTAGATTTAACCAACGCACTATTAAGCGTCGGTAAGATTTTGCATTTCATTACTTTGGCCGAAGATTCAATTATATAATGCCGTCGGAACAGCCGACTACTGGAGTTTATAAAAAGTGCAAAGAAAAAGGAAAGGACAGGCATCTGAGGTCCAAAACCGACGACAAGGCTTCTGCTAGGCCTGTCGCCGGTTCTCAGTGAGGTGCTTTCGCAGCCCTTGACGCCCGCTACCTCAGAGCCACAGGCCGCTTCCGACTCCCACGTGGAGCCAGCTAGGCTGGTGGAAACCCAAGGTTTTGGACACTCGGAAACTATTCCCTCAGATGGGTCCAGAGCCGCTGAGCAGGCATAGGCTTCTGAGGGTGTTTTCAGGCCCACACAGTTATATATAAAGCCGACTTCAGCTTCAAAGGCAAAGACTAAAGCAGCTCTAAAGACAAAGGATCAAGTACAGCATTCTCCTGGACAGGCCTCCATGCCTAAAAAACAAGATGCTTAAAATGGCCGAAGACCTAATTACTTTGATCAGTGGTTCTCATCCCCCTCCTGATAAGAGGCTTAGACAAGAGATAGAATATGAATCTTCAGATCATGTTTCCATTTCCTCTGATTCCTCTTCTGAACATGAATATTCCCTTCCTCCCTATGAGGATTCTGATGCGGAAGAATCTATCCCTTCAGCCTCTTCTCAGGCTTATTCTTTTGGGGAGACCCTGCATACTATGAGGGAGCATTTCCATTGGGAGAGCCAAGATTACTCAGAATCCAAGAAAAGGCTCAGAGACTTCCTTTTTTTTACTCCAGCACAGGCCCCTTGCTATTCCTCCTGTTTTAGACATTGTAGATGTTTTCAGAGAGTCCGGTCTATCTCCTGACTCTTTACCACCAGCTCCTGTTAAGCCAGACAGATACTACAGGGTTCCGGATTCACATAAATGTCTTTACAAAAACTCTGCTGCTGGCCCAGAAACTATTTCTCAGGGTCCCAACGGGGTCAAGACTTCCACTGCAAAAAACCCTATACCCTCTGATAGGGATTCAAGGGCCCTGGACAGATGGGGGAAAAAGATTTATACTTCTGCTACCTTGGCTGTAAGAGCTTTAAATTGTCAGTTTCATATTCTTAAATATCAGCAATATCTTATGGCCCTGCTTAAACAGAAAATGTTGACAAATTCAGAATGTGCAGAAAACAAAGAAATGCAGGATTTATTGCATGCAGCTGAAAAAGTGGGAAAGCATACTTTGCAGTGTGGTTTTGATTCTCTAGAGGCCTCCTGCAGGGCCGCAGTTACAGGTTCTGTCATTAGGAGGCATGCTTGGTTAAAAGAAAAAGAAGTTATGTACTCACCATAACGTTCCATTTGAGTAGGTAACTTCATTTGGTTGCAACCTGTGGGTATCTGATCCGAGCCGGCAGCTTTCCTAGCTAAAAGATCCGAGCTCCAAGCTCCTCCCCCTACCCATAATGCCCTGCCATCTCCCTCTAACCCTCAGATCGAGTTTGCCAAAAAAAAGGCAATAGGAAAATTACTATAACACAGGGGATTACAATGCATTCCACCTGATGCCATCTGGAAAAGACATATCCTGATCCTTTGATAACGAACCAAGGGTCCGGGGGATGGAGGGAGGGTCGGTTGCAGACAAATGAAGTTACCTACTCAGATGGAACGTTATGGTGAGTACATAACTTCTTTATCTGAAGTAGTTAACTTCATTTGATCAGCAATCTGTGTGACAGAGTCCCCAGCTACCAACAACTTGGGAGGCCCTTATGGAAGGATATTCCGGAGCACTGCGGAGCCAAAAGATGAGCGTCCTCTGGATATTAAATCCAATTTAATAATAATAATTTAATAATTTAGTGTGTAATAAAGGTATGAGAGGAAGCCCAAGTAGCTGCTGAGCAAATGTCATCCAAAGAAACCCTTGACCAGAAAGCAGAAGTAGCCATAGATCGGGTAGAATGGGCTCGCACTCTCAGGGGCTCAAGACGACCAGAACTTGTGTATGCGAGGAGGATGCATTGGGGAATCCATCTAGTTAAGGTTACTTTAGTGACTGGTTTCCCCAGACAGGATTTAGCAAAAGAAACAAAAAGTTGATCTGATTTTCGAAGATCTGCTGTTCAGTTTAAGTAAAAAATTAACTGTCTGTGAACATCCAGACAATTAAGTCTATATTCTCCTCTGTTTTGGTAATTGGGAAAGAAGACAGGTAGGTTGATATTGGCTTCTGAAGCCACTTTGGGCAGAAAAGAGGGATTAGTCCTGAGGGAGACCCTGTCTTTATGAAAGATGATGTATGGAGGCTTACTGCAAAGAGCGTGAAGCTCAGATATCCTCCTAGCAGAAGTAATGGCAATCAGGAAGACCGTCTTCCAAGATACATATTTTAAGTCGACTGAAGCCGTGGGTTCAAAAGGAGGCCCAGTCAGAGCTTGAAGAACTAGGGTAAGATCCCATGGAGGCACTGCATCTTTAATAGGGGGTCTTAACAAAAAGGTTCCTTTCATGAATGTTTTGCAAATCTTGGAGGACGCTAGGGGGCCTGAACTGTTTCCAACGTGGTAGTGGGAAATGGCTGCCAACTGAACTTTAATAGTAGAAGCACTAGCTCCTTGATAAAAAGTATGGGAAAGAAAGTCTAGAACTGCTGGGATAGGAGCCGTGAAGGCGTCCAAGTTCCTGTGCTCCGCCCAGACAAAGAAACGTTTCCATTTACTCTTGTAGATTTTCCTGGTAGACGGTTTATGGGTGGCCACCAGGATGGCCTTAACTGAGGAAGATATACCGGGAGTCCTAGCCATTAAGGGAACTGGATCAACCAAGCTGAGAGCTTGAGGTAGTCTAGGTCGGGGGTCTTCAATCTTAATGGATGAGAGATCCGATCCGGATTGGGATCTAAAATCCAGGGAGATGAAACCGCAGGTAAGAGAACCAGGTTTGACAAGGCCAGAATCGGGCTATGAGGATAACTCTGCTCCCCAACCGATGAGCTTTCTGCAAGAATTTTGTCATCAATGGAAGAGGAGGATAAGCATACAGAAGACCGGATGGCCAAGCATGAACTAGAGAGTCTCTGGGGGCTTCCCCGGGTGGGGGAATTAGAGCAAAGAACTCGCTGCACTTTGTGTTCGAAGGCAAGGCGAAGAGATCGCAGCAAGGTTTGACCCCATACGAGGAAGATTTGTTTCGCTACTGCTGGGTTCAGAGACCACTCGTAAGGTGAGAGGATCGTTCGACTCAACCTGTCCGCTAAGATGTTTGACTGACCCGGAATGTGCGTTGCTATGAGAAAGCGGTTGGTGGATATCGCCCAGTCCCACACTCTCACTGCCTCTCTGCAAAGTGGATAAGATCTGGTTCCCCCCTGTTTAAGTACCAGACTACTGGCATGTTGTCTGTTTGAATAGTTCCTGGAGGAAGAGGTGGCTGGAGAGCCTGCAACGCTAGAAGCACCGCCCTCATCTCCAGGACATTGATATGCATTGAGGTCTCGGTGAGAGTCCATATGCCTTGGACGGATCTGCCCATGCAATGCCCCCCCCCCCACCCGAAGAGAGATGCGTCCGTGGTCACCGTGACTTGGGGAGGGGGTATAACGAAGAGGCGACCTTCCCGGAGATCTCTGGAGCGGAGCCACCAAAGAAGTGACTCCCTGCAAATCCTGCTGAGGGGAATAGGTGTAGACAGGGGGTGAAATAAAATGGACCATTGAACTTGCAATGTCCATTGAAGGATTCTCATCTTCAGACGAGCGAAAGGTAACAGATTGATGGCCGCTGCCATGGATCCCAGGGCCCTCAGGACTAGTTCCGCTGGGGGGGGGGGCTGATGATTGTAAAAGATCTAGAATGTGAAGGCTTAGATTGCGAAGTCTGTCCGCTGTCAGAAAGACTCTGGATTGTGTAGTGTCTATCCTTGCCCCTATGAATTCCAAAATTTGAGTAGGTTGAAGGGAGGATTTCTTGTGGGCACCCAGCGATCTGTCGTAATGGACTCCCAATTTGCTAGGTGTTCCGAGAAGCTCCCCCCGACTGCCTCCAGAGAGGAGCAGTCAGGCAGCTCCTCAGGGCTGCTGTGCGGGTCGATCCGAAAAAGGTTCTCTCGACCCAAAATTCTTCGGTCCCCCCTCTGCCTCTGGGCTGGCGTCCACCCTATCCTCCTCTGCCTCTGAAGGACTGGAGATCCAGAGTGAAACTTGATTGTTGAGCTTTCCGGAACCACATCTTCTTTTGTCCTCTTTGGTTCCTGGAGTAGGACCTCTGAGGAGCCGTGAAGTGGATCCCGTCTTTACTCGCTCTAGAGAAGCGCATCACGGATGGTTTTGCCGAAGAGCATAGAACCGTCAAAAGGGGCGTTCGCGAAGGACACCTTGAAGGGTTCCGCAAAATCGCAGAGACTGAGCCAGGCCTGTCTACGTAAGACGCCCGTTCCGCTAGCTCTAGCCGCTCCCTCCGTAGCATGGGAGAGAAGCCGCATAGATGTGTTGGTAATTGACTTGAGAGTGGCCATTCGAGCCGAGAAGGTCCGCTTGTCCTCTGCCGACATGGACTCTGGGGGTGACCCAGAGTACTCTAATCAGGTCCCTCTAGAGCTGAATCACATGTGCCATATAATTCAGTGACCTTACAGAGAAGGTCGCTGAAGCGAACATCCGCTTTCCAAGGCGGTCCATCATCTGAGACTCCTTGTCTGGAGGATGCACCGAGGAACTCTCCTTTGCTAATTCCTTTAGTGGCAGCCGCCACCACCATGGCATCCACTGAGGCACCCTTGCTCCAAACTGTCCTGTCCGTGGGAGGGCTGAGGATCCTGTCCGGTCTCTTGGGTATTGGCTCGACAGTGTCCGGCTCCTTCCATGCCATGGTAGTTATGAAGTCCACCAGGGAGGGGACACCCAAGAGGTGGATGGGCCTGTGTCAAACGCCTCCAGAAACACAGACTCATCTGAGGAAGGTTTTTGGGCAGACCACCCCCCTGTAATGCGCAACATTTCCATTATGTCTCCAAAGGAGACGTCTTCGGGGAGTGACCTTGGGGAACCTTCCCCTTTAAGTCCGTGTCCTCCGTGAGGGACTCAGGTGAGTCCAAGTGCCTCCTCTTGCACTTTCGTTTGTGAGGGACTTCCTGGGGGGGGGGGGCTGTCCGAAGAGGCCTCACCAACAGTGTCCTGTTCCTCTACGGGAACAATCTGGGGACGTAGGCCCAGGCTGTCCCTGGGGCCGGATGATGGAAGACAGGCCCGTCTGAGTGGGAATGGCGGGTGGATCCGTAGCAAGAGTCTGGGGCCTCGAATCCCTCTAAAGGATCCTCTCCACGACGTCGAATGCCGAGGGAGAACTGCTTTCCCTCGGATCCGAAAGCAGTCCCCTCGGATCCGACGTGCGGACCGGCGCCAGAGGTGACCCGATCGGATCCGAAAGGGTAGTGTTTTCCGACCTTAACGGAGCCGAAGGCCCACTAACCCCTCAGGATCCGACGCTCAACTCACGGCCCCAAGAGCTCGGATCCGAAAACTGATCCTACAGACTCGAAGGTACAGTTGGCGCCGAAGTAGGAAACGCTGTCGGCGCTGACCCCCCGGCTCCGAAGCTAGTTGGATCAGTCAGCGCAGAACCCCGATAGCGGGTCGGAGAAGGAGCAATGGGGGCGAAAAAAGGTGTCGAGCTCCCCCCAGAGGGGGGGAGGCAAGAGCACTCCCATCTGCAGCTGGGCCTGGAGAAATTGACGCATCATCCGGTCCATGTCTGCGTCTGATAAACTCCTCGTAGATCTGGATGAGGCCACCGAGGCCGGCCGGGAATGCCATGTAGACGACCTCGAAGATGACCAGGTCTCCTCCTCCGGCTCCGGGGAGAAACGTGGAGAACAGAGCCGGGAGGGGGAAGGCCCAGAGACCTTAAGGGGAGAGGCAAGCTGTTTGGACGGCGGTGCCGAAGGGGTCAACTCGGACCGCCTCTTGTGGCTGCGGTGCCTCTCTTTCTCTCCCCCTATCCCTTTTGTCCTCCTTTTTGCCGTCCCTTTCCTCCTGGGCCAACAAGGGAGATTGAGTCCCAGCCAGGGGATCGGGAGCGGCAGGTGGGGCAGCCGCGGCTGGCGCCACAGAGGAGGAGGAGGACGAAGCGGAATCAGGGGGCAAAAGGCCCGCAAGGATAAGTTTCATCCTCCTATCCTTCAAAGCCCTGGGGTTGAAGGCTGCACAAATAGTACAGCCCGAAGAGAAGTGATCAACCCCCAGGCAAATGACACACCGAGTGTGGCCATCCACTGGGAACAGCTTATGGCCACACTCTGTACATTTAGAGAAGATAGCTTTAGGGCCTTCAGACATTATAGAAAAGAAAACAGGCCCACACGCACACACCTTCACCCACGCAGAGGGGGAGGGGAATAAATTTAACTTGACCAAAAAAGTTTAAAACTACCCAGAAAAGTTAAGAAAGTTACGAGGGAGTTCACACACACAAAGAGAAAGTTTTGACAGAAAATTAAACTTTTTAATCCTAAACTCACAGTACCATGCTCAGAGCTCGTTCTGAGAATCTTACAGAAGCCGCAGCAAACGAGATCTGAGGATTAGAGGGAGATGGCAGGGCATTATGGGTAGGGGGGAGGAGCTTGGAGCTCGGCTCTTTTAGCTAGGAAAGCTGCTGGCTCGGATCCGAATTGGATCCGATACCCACAGGTTGCTGATCAAATGAAGTTAACTGCTTCAGATCAGAATCTGCCTGATCATGTTAAAACAAAACTATTAGATGCTCCATTACAACATGATACCTTGTTTGGTGTTAAAGCAGAAGAAGTGTTGAAGGAAATGGAGGACAAAGCTAAATCTATGCAAACGGTGAAGGATTTCTTACAGGTACAGCCTCCCAGATTTAGCAGGAACTGGCCTACAAAGAATTGGTCCTTTCCAGTGTCAGCAGGCCACAAAGAGGCAGATACAGACGCCCCAGAGGCAGATCACAGCCCCAAGGCACATAGAAGCCTAAACAATGGGGTGCTTCTACCTCCAAAAGTGGAGAGGAAAAATCACAGCCATACAGGAAACAGTCTGAATGACTTTCCCCTGCCAACACCAAGCACTTATCTTCTGGCAGCTCCTTTGGGGGGAAAACTAGCACTTTTTCACAAAATTGGCACATGATCACCCAGGACAGATGAGTCTTAAATATCGTATCTCAAGGCTACAGGTTCCACTTTCACACCCTGCCAAGGCCAAACGGTATGCCAGACCTGCCACGCAATCAATGGGCAGAGGCACAAAAACAAGTTTCATCCCTCATGGACATGAGAGCCATTCAAGAAGTACCACAGCAAGAAAAGGGACTAGGATTTTACTCAAGGCTATTCTTGGTACCCAGATAGGACAAAGCCTGGAGACCAATACTGGACCTGTCTATCCTAAACACATTCCTGAATATTCCATAATTCAAAATGTTAACTCGGCAGCAGCTTCTGCCCATGCTAGGCAAGAAGGCTTGGCTTGTGACTTTAGACCTAAAAGAGGCATACCTGCATGTCCCAGTCAGACAATCATGCAGAAGAAACCTCAGATTTATAGCTGGCTCAATGCACTACCAATTCTCTGCACTGCCCTTTGGCTTATCTACTGCGCCCAGGGTCTTCACAAAATGCCTGGCACCAGTGATTGCA